>NC_140079.1:50288293-50390245 GCF_964194135.1 Talpa europaea | reverse complement strand
TATTTCCTCCTACCTCCTCCTTTGCCCTTCTTTCTTCCACTTTCTGTTACCAAAATACATTGATTCCATTCCCCACTTAGGATTCCATATCATTGTTCCTACAGGGTAGTGAGTGACACAAGCCACAGTCCCAGTCCTAGCTATTTCTGAAATAACTCTTCCATTAACTAAGGAGAATCATCCATTTAGAGGTTTGGACCAAGATCTTTCCTTCTCTAACTCTGTACAATTTCTTAATTTCTCTCTCTCTCTCTCTCTCTCTCTCTCTCTCTCTCTCTCTCTCTTTCATGGCACCAGGTTATTCAGGGTTCACAGTAGAAGAGTTTCTAGGGATATTTCCATTATAACCATTTTTGCTTTGGGACTTTGGTTTTTAATCACTTTGGATCAAAGTCATTTATTCCCTTCCCTTAAGGAATCAAGAAGTAGTCCAGGTCGGAAAGAACACACATTTCCAGGAGGGATTTTTCACACAGTTCTGAGGCACAAAACTCTAAGATTGATTTATACTTCCTCATTTTCTGTGGAGAAAAATGGACACTCTACCTGTTCCTTTTCCCTGCAATGGATTTTGGGTTGAAACAATTCTTCAAAATGATAAATATCTTAAGAACTAACCTGAAAGTTTAAAGTAAATGGGTTGTATTTTCCACCAGATTTTCCATTATTTCAAGTAGCCATTGAACTACAGATTAATGCAATGTGGTATTTAGTATTCCTCTATTCTTCTCCCGAGATTTGAAGCCCTCAAGATAGAAAGCAAAATGAACAAAGAGAGAGGATTTCTTAGGAATATTTTTGAAGTGGAAATTAGTTAGGTTAGTACTTTTGTTCTTTGCACTCATTTCAGAGAAAGAACATAGACTCAAATATATCACGGCAGCCAAATAGGTACAATGAGTAAGGGAAATGAAAGAAGGCAAAGGAGAGAAAGACAGAGAGGGAGGAGAGAGAAATGGAGGACACAGATGATTGAAAGGGATTCTTTCTCAATCTCACAGGCATAAAAATCCTGAGCCATCCAAATCCAACCATTGCTTAGGGAAGATTTATAAATACTCTGTAAATATTACCTGCATTTTCCCATCCCGGGTGATTGCCTAACTTCATGTCAGGATGAAAGCCTAGGTTTAGGGTTTGGGTTGGGCCATTGCTATTTAAATGATACACCCAACACAGAACAGGCAATAAGTCCTGGGTCACAGGGGGGAAAAAAAGGCTCTGGGTCATGGTGCACTGCCAGTCCAGTGCTAAATTTTCCTGGGGGACCCCTCTGCTCCTGCCCCTCCCCATCCCCTAGAATAAGCCACCAAGATGCTTTCTGAAGGAAGACAGACTACTATATTTTTGCCCAAGAAGCCATAGAATCAAAAATATGTCCAACAAATGAATAAGCAAGGAGTGGTATGTGTGTGTGTGTGTGTGTGTGTATGTATATATATATATATGTGTGTACATGTGTATATATATATATGTATATATATTATATAATATATATCCACACACATTGGAATATTATTCAGTCTTAAAAAGGAGGGAAATTCTGAGACGTGCTAAAACATGGGTGAATCTAGGAGACATTACACTGAAGGAAATAAGTCAGACATGAAAGGACAAATACTGTGAGATTCCACTTATATGAGGTCCCTAGGGGAGTCATTTTCACAGAGACAGATGGTAGGATGGTGAGTGCCAGTGACTCAGAATAGGATGAAATGGGGAGTTATTGTCTAGAGTGCACAGATTTCCAGTTTGGAAAGAAGAAAAAGTTCTGGAGATGAGTAGTGGTTATATTTGCATAACAATGTGGACATATTAAATACTGTTCAACTGTACACTTTGAAATTATTAAAAATGGTACTTTTTTTGTTCTATGTATTTACATAAAGTAAAATAATTAAAGCTATAATATATACATATAATATAATTAAAATACTATTAATGTATTTTTCAACATTATGCCTTATGTATCAAATAACTGTTACCTCTCTTTTTTTACTAATTTTTAAAAATCGTGGTAATATTGTCTAACATCATTGCTGGTACTTTGGAAGTACCACAAGATTTTGTACCACCTTATTGCATCCTCTGCCTAATTGCCAAATCCTTCCTATTCCACCTCCACAGCCCATTGTGCTCCCTTCCCGCCTTGCTCTGACCCCTCCCCCACGTCCCTCCCCATGACTGTTCAGTTCTAAAGTGGGCTTTCAGGGGTTAGCTTTTAAGCTGGTCTTTATCTGACCCTTATTTTGCTTTCTTACCTCTCCAGGCCAGAAAGAGTAACATGAAGAAAACAGCTTTATAGACAACAAGCTACCTAAATGAAGTAACCCAGAGAAGTAGAGAGAAAGGGAATCATTTTTATTGTAACAGCTTCCTGCTATGTGAGATAGTTGCTCAAGTTATCTAGTTCAGCAAAAACTCTGTAGGGCAAATACCATCAGGAAATCAAGGTTCAGAGGTTTCTTATGTATTTATTCTGCCCATGTGGGGTTGTCTGTTACCCATGGAATTTGAAGCCAAGTCTATGAGGAAGCCTACGCTCTTCCACAAGGCACTTTCTTTAAAGGGCTAGTTTTTCCTGAGTTTGAAGTACTGAAGAGTGTAACTGCGTATGTAGGAACATTTCAGAAAATGCAAACATTGCTGGTTTGTGGGAAGAGAAAGCAGGCAGAAATAATCCCTAAGAACCTAGGAGATGGATAATCGCTGGCAGAACATGAAAGTTCCTGGTCATTTGGAGAGACCACGTGGGGTTTCTTGCCTCCTTTGAAACTGAATTTGAAAGCTCAATGGCAGCTATTCCTGCTTTATTCCTTAGCTGGCTAAAGGTAATAGAGGAGACTAAACTAGATTTTTCTTGATGATCTGATGAGAAGGGAGAATTTGGCAATAGTTTTTTTTTTTTTTAAGAGAAAAGAGGCAATTCATTTTTTTTTTAAGATTTATTTATTTTTGTACAAGAACTGGGGTACAAGGCGGTTGCGCGGGAGGGTGAGAGGATTCACCAGAGACAGAGCAGGGAACAGATCAGGTAGACTGAAGAAATACACTGCTGAGGGGAACAGCGGGAGAGACAGGAGAGGTCTGCTGCGCCATGTGGGATTCTCGCCAGCTGGCGAGGATTGAACCCGCGCTGCAGAGGCTACAGACAGCTACATAGTGCAGCGCTCAACCGCCTGTGCCACCAGGGAGGCCCAAAAGAGGCAATTCAAATCAAAGATAACATAGCTCAAAATTGAATAAAAAAATTTAATAAAAACTATCCTGTGATCAAATGAGCCCTAGCCATGGAATACTAAAAATGAGGTTTGATCTGTCCTTATGTGCTTTTTAATTTGAATTCCTCTTCTAGCCCCTGTGAGCTTCAGTTTCCTAATATATAAAATGGGAATAATAATGACTAATTTACAAGCTGATTGAAGGACTGAATTACATTAAAGACGATGATCTATATAAGAATGTTTGGGATGCCTTGATTTGGTAAGAAATGATTAATAATTCAGTATGAGAATGAAAATTTATTTTTCAACTAACTGGTCTCCTGTGTTTCAGAACAAGTTTAGGCCTTTTTAGATCTCAGATACAGTTACTGGTAAGGAAGGGAAATGTATAGTAGAAAAAGTAAACCTTTCCATGTTTTGAAGAAGGGTAATGGGGAAAATATTAGTAGCAGATAGGAGATCCAATAAGCTAAATGAGATGGTGCACTGCTTCTTAGCACACTTTAGCCTGGTTTTTAAAAAATTCTCCCCACCTAAGATCTTTGGGGAAACTGGTGGGCATTGGCTAGTTGTATAAAAGAAATAGTCCAAATACTGAAATACACTGCCTTATAGTCCAACTAGCTTATTTACTAGCATTCTGCAAACCTAGCAAAGAAGACAATTCACTTCACTTGAGCCAATGAGTAGTAGACAGATTCAGAACACATCTGTTAAAAGTGAGATTAATAATTAAAATAGAAATCCACCACTTCTTTTTAAGCTACAATTATTGGCTTCATTGGAGGGAAAGTTCTCTGAGCAACTGGCTTTTGCAGTTTCCATCAAATTTGTTTTGCAGTAAATGATGATGATTTTAAAAAGTTGCTTTGAACTTGTGGTTAGCTGGTCAGTCAGGGTCCCTTGGCCAGGGGGAGCTGGAGGATGGAAAAATTGGTCATTTTTATTTTCTGTTA
This sequence comes from Talpa europaea, assembly GCF_964194135.1. Classification (NCBI taxonomy): domain Eukaryota; kingdom Metazoa; phylum Chordata; class Mammalia; order Eulipotyphla; family Talpidae; genus Talpa; species Talpa europaea. The sequence continues at coordinate 50,386,065 of NC_140079.1, read as the reverse complement.
AAATGTTCTATATCTGAGACTCAATCTTTTGTGCCACCAGGGATGCCAGGGAACTGACCCACATGGAGCAGCAGACCTCTCCTGTCTTGCCTGCTGCTCCCCTCAGCAGTATATTTCAGTAGATCCGCCTGTTCTGTTCCCTACTCTGTCTCTTGTGAATCCTCTCACCACCCCTACCCTCTGGCCTACACCCCAGCTCTTGTTTGCATAAATAAACAAAATAAAAAAATCTTTAAAAATGTTCTATATCTGTATCCCTAATTTATACATGAGTGTGGAGAGAAGATGCTCCTAGTATTTTAAGTAGCATTCCAGGTCACTAACTGTCCATCCACCTGCATGTGTTGGGAATTGTGACTAGGCAAATAAACAATTTTTACTGAATCTGCATGGATATGAGAAGATGGATATTTGCTTCCATGAATGCATAGCTGTTTGATGCTTATAATCATGGAAATCATTAGCTGTTGATGGGCAACATGTTTTATTGTCTTGTCCTCCTGGAAGAAAATAATAACACTACAGAGAATTTTAAGTGTGAGGCAAAGTCAGTTTGCCTGGATTTTTAATAGAGGCATTGCTGAGTCCTTATCATGTGAAAGTTAGACACATTGGTTTTCTGGGTTAGAAAGTGTGTCAACATTCCTGAAAGACAAAATAACAGAAGAATTTATTTCTTTTCTCCTTTGTCAGCCAGTGTGTGGTATTGGTGCCAATTAAAAGGGATGAATACAGTGGTGGTAAATGTGCTTCCCTAGGCATTATGGTGAAATTGTGATGTGTTTGTTTATTGATAATAGCACTTCAGATAAACTGGAAATTTAGTAACGTATCACTAGCTATTTTTTTTAATGAAAGTATCTGAGTCACTTTCAGTTTTGACATTCTTATTACCCAAGAGTCACCGGGAGGGAAGAAAGCAAGCAAGAAATCAAAACTGTGGGCATTTTTGCCCCTGATGTCTAATTTTCATTATGTCAAAATCTTCCTGATAAAATCAGGCTGCTCTCTTTCCCCTCATTGCCTGCCTGCTTTGTGCCCAGAGGTCAAGGGTGAACCAGCTCCATTCCTGACATCTTAATTTGATCAACCAAGTCATTTGGAATCTGCTGACTGCCAAAATTCCAGTGATGATTTGGCATGTGCTTAAAAGTCACTAATAAGGAAATAATCTCATCTACTTCTCATCCTCTCATTTTGTTTAACTGGTCACTCAACTAGTGGTTTGCTCATCTGTTCTATTATGAGACCCAAGAACCACACCTTAACCCACAGCTCTGGGATTGCATGTCCCTTCCCCAGCTTATTTGACACCTAAACAGACGGCAGTGATTGCCCATCTACACCCCTGAAAGAATTTGTGTTTTTCACTAGAAGCCAAATGATGAAACTTAATGTCACCATCTATTTTTTTAATGTAACTGCTCATTCCTTATTGTAGTTTGATATTGTTATTCAACTACTGTAAATAAACGCTAATTAACAAAATGTCAATTGACTTTCAAAGCAGCTGCAGATGGTTTTTACTTTTCAAAAAACAGTTTCATCTTTATCAGCAGCAGATGAAGAAACACCATATCTGACAACACGGTGATCCATTATGACTCCAACATATGCATTTTAAATTAGGTTCAAGATTACATCTACTGCATGATATATTTTAATTGATTTAATAATGCCTAATGGGATTTAATAAATGGACTCATTGGATAGATTCTAAATATAGCTAAAAGATTTTTTTTTAAAGGAATCAGAAGAAAGAGAAGGCTAGCAATGGGCACATGGGCAGATTTACAGAATTATTTCATATTTTCTTCATTCTGAAATCAAAGTATAGGCTCAAAAAGAAAAAGCCTAGAAAATAAATATTTATGGAATAAATAAGGAATCTCTATCTCTGAAAAAAGAAAACCCTCACTGAATTACAGAAATTTAGAAGTGAGCTGAAATTAACTTGAAACTTGAAGACACAGATTAAGGAAAAATACATTTTCCCAGACTAGAAGCCCACACCTCAGCAGGATGAAGCAGCCACGTTCTCTCTCTCTCTCTTTTTTAAAGATTTATTTATCTATCTATCTATCTATCTATCTATCTATCTATCTATCTATCTATTTATTTATACAAGCACTGGGTACAGTCAGAAGCGTGGGAGGGTGAGAGAATTCACCAGAGCCAGAGCGGGGAGCAGAGCAGGCAGAAGGACCGAAGTACACTGCTGAGGGGAGCAGCGGGCGGCAGGAGAGGTCTGCGCGCCATGTGGGACCCTCCTCTGGTGGCCGGGGAGCAGCCGGGGAACGAACCAGGGATGCAGAGGCTGCGGGCAGCTTCCAACTCAGCGCTCTACTGCTGCGCCACCGGGGAGGCCCCAGCCACATTCTCTTATTTGAAGTTTCGGCCATGCTAAGATGTATGAACTAGGTAGGCTTGGACTTAGAGTAATGAAGATTTAAGATATTTAAGTAGTATTTGAAGATTATCATGTATCATAGAAGGGACCTATAATCAAATTTTCTTATAATTGACAAAAGATGAAAGCAGAGTGATAAAAATCATATTTTTCTATTATAGAAAGTTTATCCTACTTCTGGTTATAACAGAGTGTCTCACAGCAGACCATGCTTCCTGCTGTAAACACCTAGAAAATCCATATAAAATGAAAACACATTTTTATAAAACATTAAAAAGCAATCAAAATATATAGGACTTGAAAGGTCAAAATCCCAGTAGGAGAGAAACTCATGAGTTCAGTACTTCATGTGCCACATTCAGGGTTTTTATTAATTTTTTGCCTAGAAGGAAAAGCTGAGAATTAAGCAGAAGGTGGATGTTAAAAGGAAGAGTAGTTAGCAGAGATTTCAGCCATCTCCCATGATTAGGGAGACAAGCTGGAATTCAGAACTACCAATAGGGACAAGACCAGAGGAACCATGATCCGGGAGAGAAGAGAGATATGAAGGATACTCTGGTTTTCACCTAGAGGAATTTCTTAAGTTTTTAAGGTATAAAGTCAAGAGATTAAAAAGTTTAAAAAAGCAGGAGAAAAAAAACAAAAGAGTTTGGGAAAATCTCATAGGAAAGAGGAGATAAAAATCGGAACTCAAAAGAAAAAATTGGAGTTGAAGCTCTTTTAAGAAGAGTTTGGCTATTTGCGGTTTTTTGTGGTTCCATATGAATTTCATCAGTATTTGTTTTGTTATTTTGAAGAATGTCATTGATATTTTTATTGGAATAGCATTGAATCTGTATATTGCTTTTGGAAGGATGGCCATTTTAATAATGTTAATTCTTCCAATCCATGAGCAAGGGCTGTCATTCCATTTCTTCTTGTCTTCTTCTATTTCTTTTAACAGTGTTTTATAATGTCCTTTGTATAGGTCCTTCACCTCTTTTGTTAGGTTTATTCCCAAGTATTTGATTTTTTTTTTGTTTCAATTATAAAAGGGATGGCTTTCTTAAAGGGATAGTTTTCTTCTTCAGATCAATTGTGTATAGGAGGGCTACTGACTTTTGTGTGTTGATTTTGTATCCTGCTACTTTACTAAACTGATTGATTATTTTGAGTAGTTTTTCTGTGGAGTTTTTAGGGTTCTCTATGTATATTATCATATCATCTGCAAATAGTGATAGTTTACTTCTTTCCGGCAATCCTACTCTAGGGATCTACCCAAAGGACACAAAAACACTGATTCAAAAGAACACCTATACACCTATGTTTATTGCAGCACTATTTACAATAGGTAAAACCTGGAAACAACCCAAAATAGAAGACTGAATCAAGAAGATGTGGCATATATACATAATGGAATATTATTCAGCTATCAAAAAGATAAACTCATGCCATTTGCAGCAATGTGGATGGAGCTAGAAGGAATTATACTCAGTGAAATAAGCCAGAAGGAAAAGAAAAAATATAGGATGGTTTCACTTATAGCAGGAATATAGGGGAACCAAGTAAAACATCAGTGTAAAAAAATAATAACAGTACAAAACACAACAAAGCAAAAACAGACATTTATAAATCAGAGACATGCTACAGTGGAGGAGGAGGTAGAAGGATCAGAGGGAGGGAGGGAGAAGCACAGGGGACTGAGGTGATGGTGCATGGGTGCATTGGTGAAGGAAATTCTATGGGGACTACACCTGAGGGGATAGGGGGAAGCAAATATTGTTTAAAAATGAAAAATATAAAAAATAAAAATATTTTTTTAAAAAAAGAAGAGTCTGGGGCCTCCTGGTGGCCTACGGGTTAAGTCTCAGCATTATCACCATGGGGCCTGAGTTTGATCCCCAGCCAGAGAGTTAACCTGCACGTGGTACAGCAGACCTCTTCTGCCTTACCCGCTACTCCCTTCAGCAGTGTATTTCAGTTAGTCCACCTGTTCTGCTCCCCACTCTGTCTTTGGTGAATCCTCTCACTGCCCCCACACCTCTGGCCTACACCCCTGTTCTTCTCCACAAAAATAAATTATAAAAAGAAGGAAGAGTGTGTATAAACAATGATTGATATTCCTGAGGCACATAAAAGTTTACAAAAGATTACAAGTGGATTGAATCTGACAGTTTCTGGTTTATTGAGATGATCTTTCACTATATCTAGAGAATAATATAAATCCCCCATGGAGAAATATAACATCATTTTGAACATCTATAATTTCTCATATATGAGGTTGTACACTCAAAAAATATTAATAGTCATATCAAGAAATGGAATTAAAACCAAAAGCTGACACTAGAAAGAGATCCATAATTAACCTAGACATTAAGATTATAAGAAATGGATTTCCATTTTTTATAAAAATTATTATGTTCAAGAAAAATAGATTTCAAGAGGGAGAATTTCATCAGAGAACTGAAGTCTATAAAAGCATCAAATGTAACTTCCAGAACTGAAGAATGTAACAACTGAAATTAGAACCTCAACAGAGGACTTAATTTTAGTAGATAAAATAAAAAAAAGAATATGTTAACTGGATGTGAAGTCAGTTAAAATATTCAGATTTTTCCCAATCAGTAGGGTGTCTCTGTTTTGGTTAATGCTTCCTTTGCTTTACAGAAGCTTTTCAGTTTAATGTAATCCCAGGTGTTTACCTTTTCCTTGACTTTCTTTGCTTTGGGTGATGAGTCTTTACAGATGGTAGTGAGATGTATGTTTTGTAGTGTTTTACCTATATTCTCTTCTATATATTTTATGGTTTCAGGTCTTATGTCCAGTTCTTTTATGCTCAATGAAATAAGTCAGAAGGAAAAAGAAAAATATTGGATGGCTTCACCTATAGCAGGATTATAGGGGAACCAAGTAAGACACCAGTATAAAAAAATAATAACAATATAAACATAACAAAGAAAAACAGACAATTATAAATCAAAGACAGACTTCAGGGGATAAGAAGGGAGAGGGATCAGAGGAAGGGAGGGAGGAGCACAGGGGACTGAGGTGATGGTGCACGGGTGCCTTGGTGAAGGAAATTCTATGGGGACTATACCTGAGGGGGTGGGGAAGCAAATATTGTTTAAAAATGAACAACAATGTAAAAAATAAAAAAAAATAAAAATTAAAAAAAGAAAGTATTCAGATTGCAGTACAGATAGCAAAAGGATATGAATTACAAAATGTCACAGAAGAGATACATAAACATGGAGAAAAGGTCCAACATATGTGTAATTGGGTCACAGAAGGGGTGGAGAGAGATAACAGTGCAGACAATATTTGAAAAGATAATAGTTGAGGTCCTCCCCACCCCTGAAACTGATGAAAGTTATCAAAGAAGTGCTGCAAGCTCCAAGCTGGATAAGTACCAAAGGAATAGCAATAGGCTTATGGTTATAAAATTTCTGCAAACCCAAATCTTAAATATATCCAGAAAAAACATACACATTACCTTTAAAGGAACATCAATCAAACTCACAGTTACTTTCTTAAAAGAGAAATAAAAGCCAGAAGACAATGTTAATGACATTTTTATTTGTTTATTTTTTAAATTTGTATATATATTTTTTTACATCATTGTTCATTCTCCTCAGGTGTAATCCCCATAAAACTACCACCATCAAGACCTCTGTGAATCATGCTATGAAACTTTAAAGTGCCACAAGGAATAACAACAATAAAAAAACCACAAGGCCAACTTGGAATTATTAATCCAGTGAAAACAGCCTTCAAATGTGAAAGTGAAACAAACATTTTCTAGACAAATGAAACAGAGAATTCTTCACCAGGGGACCCTTACTAAAAGAAATGCTAAAAGGAATTCTTTGGCTAGGAGGAAAGTTATCCCAGAAATCCTAGAAGGAATGAAGAGCAACTGAAAGAGTAGATCATAAATCTACTGCATAATGATGGTTTCATGGTGCTTAAAATATAAAGAAAATTAAAATTCATGAAAATAATCACACAAAATTAGGATGTGGGTTTCAGTGGCAATACAGTTTATTACAGAAAGATTTTTTAAAGATCTGATTGTGTTGGCTAAGGTAGTCCTCAGTGTCCTTGTAAAGGCAACTGGGCAGAGTACTAGGAGGTGTTAATTATAAAAGAGGTTAGGGCATCCTGGGAGGTGCAAAGGAGCTCAGGCCAAGAGTAGTATCCAGGGTTGTTTGAGAAGTATAATTTTTAAAAAAGATTTATTTATTTATCATACAAGATATTTATTTATTTATGCATACAAGACCCCTCTGGTCTGAGGTGCAGGGGGTGAGAGGATGCCCCAGAAACAGAGTGGGAAACAGAATAGGCGGATCAACTGAAATACACTGCTGAGGGGAGCAGAAGGTGAGACAGGAGAGGTCTGCTGCACCATGTGGGTAACTCCCTGGCTGGGGATCGAACTCATGCTGCAGAGGCTGTGGCTAGCTTCATAGGTTGCATCTTAACCCCTTGTGTCACCAGGGAGGCCCCTGAGAAGTATAATTATACTGCTTTCTCTCCGAGCAATGGGAATACCAGGGGGACTGACATTCTTACATATAGGATTTTAAATCATTTTAGATCAAGACATATTTTTATAATACCTTTTCATTATTTTCTTTCTCTATTTCAACATTGTTCATATTTGGTTATTAAGCACAATTGCCCTAGAGCAGTAGCAGGATCTTTTTTAAAAAAAAATATTTATATATTTTTTATATCATTGGTCAGTTTTGTACAATGTTTGATTTCTTCTCTCAGGTGTAATCCCCATAAAATTACCACCACCAAAACACCATGAACTATTATCATAGTTTCTTGTGCTCTTTCCTCCCTTGTCTTAATTCCTCTCCCTCCCCTCCCCTGCTAAATGTCTCCAATTTATAGTTTGATTGTTAGTTTGTCTTTATTTTTTTCTGACCCCTTGTATGGTTTCCCTATGCTCCTCCTATAAGTGAAACCATCTGATATTTTTCTTTTTCCTTCTGACTTATATCCCTTCCAACTCCAGCCATGTTGTTGCAAATAGTATGAGTTTATCTTTTTTGACTGAGGAATAATATTCCATTATGTATATATACCACATCTTCTTGATCCAGTCCTCTGTTTTGGGGCACTTAGATTGTTTCCATATCGTAGCTATTCCCTCAAACTACTGAAAATGGAGCGACCATATAACCCAGTAATTCCACTCCTAGGAATCTAAACCAAAGACATAAAATCATCTGTTTTGGGGCACTTGTGTTGTTTCCATATCTTAGCGGTTATAAACAGTGCTGCAATGAACATAAGAGCGAAAGTTTCCTTTAGAATTAATGTTTTTGTGTCCTTTTGGAATTGCTGGGTCATATTGTAGCTCCATTTTTAGTAGTTTGAGGAACCACCACACAGCTTTCATGGTGGTTGGACCATTTTGTATTCCCACCATCAATGTAGGAGAGTTCCTTCTTCTTCATATCTCTCCACCATTTGCTGTTGCCAGTTTTTTTTTTAATCTGTGCCATTCTCACTGGTGTGAAGTAGTATCTCACTGTGGTTTTGATTTGCATTTGCCTGATTATAAGTGCTGTTGAACATTTTTTCATATACCTATTGGCCATTAGTAGCAGGCTATTCTCTTTTCATTTCATTATCTAGAACAAACTGAAAAGAAAGGTGAGCATTTGAATACCACTGTGGTCATGAGATCAAAATTCCTAGGTAGGAGAAAGATGCTAGTGTTCTGGTCTGATGGAGTGTTTTAGTTCAGAAACAGAATATGAATTATATTGAATTATATGAATTATATTTAAAATTATATTGAAAATGATTAGTTTAACATATAAAAGAGAAAAAAGGTATCTTTTCTTCTCTTCTTTAGTGATATAAACACATATTACCACAAACTTGACCATGTATTGAAGTTTGCGGGACTTCAGGTCCAAAGAAATAAACTTAACATTTTTTGGCAATTGTGGGATATTGGGTATGGTTCTCAAAAAAAAAAAAAATGAGGCCATTAATATCTGATTTTCGCTTTTCGCTTTTGGTGTGCTTAATCTGTTCTAAATGCATCTACAAAGTTTTCAAGTTTTGAATTTTTCATTTTCCCTTTTTTAGAAATTCTACTGGCTCATTAAAGAAATATCTACACTCTCACTCTGTATGGGTTTCTGCTCTTTTTTCCTTTAAGAACAGTGAATACTGGGCCTCCCTGGTGGCACAGGGGTTAAGCACAGCATTATGAAGCTATCCGCAGCCACTGCAGCATGAGTTCAATCCCCAGCCAGGGAGCTACCCACATGGCATAGCAGACCTCTCCTGTCTCGCCCGCTGCTCCCCTCAGCAGTGTGTTTTAGTCAGTCTACCTGTTCTGCTCTCCACTCTGTCTCTGGTGAATCCTCTCCCCTCCCCCATACCTCTGGCCTTTACCCCAGTTCTTGTACGCATAAATAAATAAATATTAAAAAAAAGAACAATGAATACTCTTGCTCTGTAACCTGTACCTGATATTTTTTAACAGCTAAAGAATTTGCAAATCTGTTTCAGTTGACATCATGATGCTTTGTTTAATTTTGTATCTAATTAATCTTGACTCTATGTTAGGTTCTTGTGCTTGGAAGTCATTTGTAGCAATAATTTGAAGCCCAGGATGGATTATATGTACCTTCTTCCAGAAAGGATTTATATTTGCTCCGAAAGATGTCATGAGAAACTACTATGCTAGGCCAAGTTCAGGAGGAATTACCACCTTAGGCCAAGTTCAACTGCTACCATGAGGGTGTCCTTAATCCACCTGGAAACAGGAAATCCACCTGTGCATTTACAGGACGGTGGCTTCCTTTCTGGCTTTCTTTGAGGTTTAGGGGATGCTGTTCCTTTGAGGTTTAAGGGAACTTGGGAGGATTTCTTAGTAGACTTTCTAGCTCCTTGAGGTCTTAGGCTTTGGTTTCTGTCCTTATCATTCCACGAAGTAACCAAGATGAAAGTTCTGTTTTGCCAGGATGATCAATTATTATCAAGACAAAAGTTGCTTTTGTACTTGTTTGATATTTTCCCTCCATTTAGGTCTAGCAGTTCCTCTCTAGCTTGTTAGCTCTTGGATGCTTTTAGATAGGTGCTTTAGGTATTATTTTCATCATTTCTGGTTATTTTCACAATGGGAGTTGGTCTGAATAACTTACCTGCTATTCTTAGAAACCTGAACTCCAAGATAATAAATAAACCACATTAAGCTGGTATTGTTACAGGGCAGCCCCAATATAAAATAGGTTGCCTGACCATGGGTCTTCACCTGCGCGCTTAAAAGGGACTTAATACTCCGCTGTAGGCACACACAAAAGGTTAATAAAAGGTTTATTCACAAGGGAAGGGAAAATGAGGAAGTGTACAACTCAGGCTGAAAAGTGGGAGATAAAGTCTTAAATGCATTCTACCCGATCTGCTGATCTGGAATCCCAAATGGCACGCTGAGAGCTGGCCGCGAGCCAGGAGCTGTGAATCCAGGAGGCGAGCGAATGAGAGACCCCAGGCCCACCTGTCTGGTTTTTATACCCAACCTGGCTGCTTAACTCCACCCTCAGGTCCCAGCCACCCTCCCCTTGGTGGTGATGGGATTTGTCTTTCCCAATGTCCTGATGGCTTTGGTCTGGAGTGGGGGTGGAGTCCACAAAGCCTGCATGGAATTAGTTCAGGACATCCTTTCCCCCTAACAGTATCTCAAAGAATTTGGAGTTCAAGATTATCACATGTATGTTGGAAGCTGAAAATAACTGTTGTCAGTCATTATAACTAGGAGAAAGTCGAGGAAAGAACCCAGCTGTTTGTTTTGCCCTGGCCCTCACCCTGTAAGGCTGTTCGTACCTCCAGAGTGACTCTGGTGTTGTACGTGCCCTTCTGTTGTAGAGCAACCCCGATACAAAACGGGGTGCCTGACTGTGGGTCCTCACCCACGCGCTTAAAAGGACTTATCAATGCTTGTAGGGAAAGGTAAAAGGTATCAGGCTTTTCTGCCCTTCCGCCATCAGGATAGATGATGGATCCTTGTCCTGAATGCATGCCTGATGGCGGGCACCTGGAATAGGGTGTGGGCCTAGGTAGATGGGATTCAGCTAAGACTGTGCTTTTAAGGGCGGCGTCACGGGGACGCCAGCAGCAGCAGCAGTAGCAGCAGCAGCAGCAGTAGAAGCCGAAACAGAAGCCGAAAGAGAAGCCGAGAAGCAGCAGAACGAACGCCAGAGAGCCTAGTTAGAGTGAAGACTTGCTGGGGGCTGGGAGGCCTGCCAGCCTCCCAGCCCCCCAGCCAGCACCCCTGCCTGCCATATGCCTGGTGAACCCCCAATAAAAGACCTGCAAAACCACTGAGGACTCTGACTCCTCCTTTACCCGGTCTGCATGGGATCAGAAAACCTGCACTGTGGCCATTCCTGCCCTTACAATGCTCTACTGCAGGCACACATGAAAGGTTAATAAAAGGTTTATTTACAAGGGAAGGGGAAATGAGGAAATGTACAGCTCTGGGAGAAAAGTGGGAGACAAAGTTTTAAATGAGTCCTACCCGATCCGCCGATCAGGAATCCCAAAATGGCGCTCTCAGAGTTGGCCGCCAGCCAGGAGCGGTGAAGCCAGGAGGCGAGCGATCGGGAGCCAGAGACCCCAAGGCCCACGTGTTTGGTTTATATCCAACCTGGCTGCCCAACTCCACCCTCAGGTCCCAGCCACCCTCCCTTGGTGGTGATGGGATTTGTCTTTCCCAATGTCTTGATGGCTTTAGTCTGGAGTGGGGGTGGGGTCTACAAAGCCTGTATGGGGTTAACTCAGGACATCATTTCCCCCTAACACTTCCACTGATTAGCCAAAACAGAAAATTTATTAAGGCTTTACTCCAAAGCAGGGGTCAGCAAGCTCTAACCTACAAGTCAGATGTTTTTATAAATAAAATTTTATTCACAGACAGAATCAGTTTCCCAGTGATTTAAGGCTGCTATTGTGTTACAACTGAGTTGAACATACGGTGAACCCATATGGTTCACAAAACATACATGGTTGACTCTTGGAAAAAATTGACCAATTCTTACTCTAAAGTCTTATCCCTCGAAGGTCTTGTCTGACCAGTTTACAAGCTGGGAGTGAGCCAATGCTACTGATTTATTTTCTGAGCTATTTTCTTGCAATTTTAAATACTAGAAACTTGGACTTGGTATGCTAGACTGTGTGGTCAGGTTCAGAAATTTAAGCAGAAGGTAGAGGAAAGACAAAATTAGAATATCTTCCAGTAACATGGTAATTAAATTATTACTTTTAGTTCAAAAAAACAAAAAACAAAAACCTTGTCTTCTTTCTGCACAGGTATTAGTTCACTTAGTTAGTGTTTTTTTTTTTTTTTTTTTTTTTAAAAGAATGCTCCTCTTATAGTCAAGCTCTTCATTTTTTCATTAACCTGTCCTTCTTGGGAGCTAAGCGAAGGCTTAGAGAAAATGGAAATTCACAGGCAGCAAAGAAGGCGTATCCAGCCACCCATCATTGCTGATAGATTGAATTTCTGCAAATACTCAGCTTTCTTCCTCTGCACTGGACCAGCAGGGAAGGTGGGGCCGCATGAGCTATCAAGGGCTTATGCTAAAGAGCAGTAATATTTCTGAGACAATGCTTGCTTCTCAGGAGTAATGATAGAGATGCTAGCATAAAAATCAAAGAAAAAGATACAGGAAGAGGAAGTTATGTTAAAACCCTGTAGCATATTTCTTTTTTCCTTAGCACTGGCTCTAATGAACAGATCCCTTGTTTCTGTTTGTGATGTCAATTAAGCTGCTGTTCCAGCTCCCAACTGTGCATGGGATCTCTCTTCTTAGACGATGGAGATGCCTTGCACGTTATCATTGTTAAAACAGCATCCGTGTTTCTAAGACTGCATCCGAATTTCTGCTTCACAGAAAATGCCAACGAATCAAGAAGATGACCAGATTGAAATGCATCTTTCTGAGATTTACTAGGAGTTGTGAAAAAGGTACTAGCCCCATGGTGAAAGTGTTTTTGCTGCTAGATTAAAAGCAAGGAACAAAATAATTTCCCCTGACCCAGAGCCCTGTTGGACAGATGCCTTCTGAGATAAGGAGAATTTGTAATAGGCACTAGTTTCCAGGAGTGAGAAATAAAGAAATAATGAAATCATTTCTTTACAGAGAATGAGCTGCCTTGCATACATGCCACTTTGTTTATTAATCCATCTGAAATTCTCTGGGGATTTTGAGCTGGCTCTTTGCCTGCCGATGGGACTGCAACTCTGTGACAATTAACTATAATGACTTGGAGACAGACCCTTCTAAATCACCGCAGGTCTTGGACTGCCAAAAGCCATCTGCACCTGGGTGGTTGGCTAACAGCACCCCCATTTTATTCCGTTTTTCATGTGGAATCCACTGTCCCCTGGACAGCTCTAAACTCCCTTCTGTGATGTGGAGAATCTGCAACCACGGAAGGGCGGGGGTGTGGGAAAAGCTAAGGAACTCTCTTCTCTAAGATCGGGACACAAAAAGCCCCTCTATTCTCGACCACCTGGGCTCCCCAACTCATTATGTGAAAACTCATGAGTTGACCAGACAGCCGGAGGACTAAGGCACATCAGAGGAGCTCCTATGTGGTCAGTCGCTGCTGTCCCAGTGGGAAAAGGGTGAGACTGCTAATAGATTTTTGGGCACACCGCATGCTCTGAGATACTCCTCCTATCGGCATAACAGCCACCTGGCCAAAGGAGCCAGATGGGCTCTGTTCTAGGCAAAGGCAAAAAAGGGATAGCAGAGTCACGATTTGCTTAGCTCCTTGGCCTTGCTGCCTGTCTGTCTTTCAGAGCTGGATTTACCTTTGGTTGGCCCCCCAAGAGAGGGAGCATCCCAGCTGGGTCCTCTGGAAGATGTAGATTTGCTGATTTGTCCCCTTCTTGCGCATATTTTTCTGTGGGCTGGGAAAACAGATGGCTCCATCCAAGTTGCTGAAAATCCAGCTGGTTATTGCTGCACTAGAATGACCTGAGATTGGGGATCCACATTTTCCCTGCCAAAGCCTTGGGCAAGTTGGGAAATATGCCTGTCTTTGAATTTGAGCACAGGCGGCTGAGGTCTAAGTCTCTGCAGCCCACCCTGTCCTGTGTGCTGTGGCAAGTGAAGGAAGGATGTCACATTACACCAGTTCCTTATTGCCTTAAATGGTCTTTTAAAATAAGGTAGCTTAAAAAATAATTTAAAAAACCTAGAGTTTTCATTTGCGTGGCAGTTTTAAAGCAAAGCTGCCCCACCCTCCTATTCTAGGATATGCTGAAATAGCCTCTCTTTTCAAAAATGTTTGAATCTAACATTTATGGGACACTCATTTTATTCCAAGAATTAAGCTAGGTGCTGCAAAACCAAAATAATAACACACGGCCTCTATGATCGGAGAACTCATAATCTAGCTGGAAGGGAAGTGTGCAAAAAAAGAAGATATCTGTGAACAAAAAGAAGATGCAAGTGCTTTGATAGGGAGAGTAAAGAGTGGCATGGAAACATAAACAGGAACTTATTTCTTTTCCTTGGAAATATCAGGAATCAATCTCAGAGAGGGAGTACAGGAGGGAGAGGAAGATGCTTGGGCAGAGATGGGAAGGAGGGTGACAGCTGAGGAAAGTCCATCTGCAAAATGTGGGTGTCTACATAGGATGCTGCTGGCTGCTGCACCATGTCCAGTCCCCAGATGTCCCTCGCTAACCTCCATGTATTCAGGGGCCCACTTCTGCTCATGTGATTCTGGGGATTCCATCGATGCCCAGTTGTTGGGGCAGACGCCAGTGAGTCTAAGATAATCTCATAGGCACATTCCTGAAGGTTAGGTTGGGAAATGGACATGGAACCAAATTCTGACCACTAAGGCATGAAGTCGCCTGTGGGATACCTGGGAAGCTACTTTCCTTTGAAGAAGACTACCCGTGACAACCTGGCTCCCTTTCTTCCCACAAATGTTGCCTGTCACTTCGAAGTGAAGGGAGGGTTTTCAGCAGGGAAGAATATGGCTTATTAGTGGCATTCAGGCATAGTCAGGGCATGAAACGTCCCTGGGCTGTAGCGGCAAGTATCTGCTGAAGCGTCTTGGATGTCTCAGGGGTTCTGTTCCCCAAGGTAGGTGATAGGGTTCTTCCTGTAGTCACAAATGTGGCACAGTGACAGGGAAGAGTCTTGACTCAAGGTTACCTGGTGCTGGAGATAGAAAGTGCAGCAGTCAGGTAAGGTGTTGCAGTTGTGAAAAAAGAGGTGACTCCTTTTCAGCAAAGTTTCTGCGAAATCCTCCTGAGGGACACCCCAAAGCAGCACACTAGCCTGTTCAGCCACTGAACTAACACACAAGAAACACTTAGCCTGGTATCACAACCATGGCAAGTGCCCGGAATATGCTAGCTTCCAGCATTAGCCCCAAGAGCAAAGGTGCCTTTCTGGATGCCAAGGGTAATAGAATGATGTATAAAAATAATCCCAGGGCATCTGCCTCCCTCCTCTGCCAGCCAGGAAGTTTGTTTGCCTCATTGTATTGTTATTTCATTCACAACACTTTTACTCTGATTTTATACCATTGGGTCCATTGGAGTGGTGATACCTTCAGGGTCCTGGGTGTATTTGGCCTCACTGGTCCAAATCCCCAAATTTAGGCTGTTGATCCCACAAGTGCTAACCTCTTGGCTCCATCTCTGGGTCTCTGTGCTTTCAGTGAGACAGGAAATCAGGGCTGGGCAAACCTCCAAGGTTTCAGATGAGCCTTCTGTTCCGATAAGCTTCCAAGGATGTTTCAGCTTGGGAACAGTAACAGTTCAAATTTTTTGCTGGGTTTTAACTTGCCCCTTTGTGACACACCAACAGATTTAGAACTGACATTATAATGGGAGTGAAAATGTCCACATGTGACTTGAATCAAGCAGAGCTCAATGGGTCAGAGAAGCTGGGCTAACAAATCTCAGCGTAGCAAACTGGAATTCTCTGGGAGGCACCAGAGCCTGTGGGAGATTAGTCTTTGGTCTATGTGTGTCTTTGTAACTGAGTTCAGTTTCATGTTGCGGTACAGAGCAATTTCCTTAGAGAAGTGGCACAGTGGGATGGGAGAAATGGGCTTTTGATTCATTCCACCCTGAGTTTAAATCCCTGCTCCATTCCCTAAGTGTGACCAAGTCATAAATAGTACCCTTCTCATAGGATTACTGTGAGAATTAAATTAGATATGTGCTAAATGATGAGAATATAATAAATGTTCAATAAATGGTGGGTATCATTTCCAAATTTCCAAGGAGAGAAGATTGCAACTATATACATTTATTTTGCAAGTTCAGAGAAAAAAAAGAAAATGAAACCTAGACTAAAGGCCCAGAGATGGAGTTGGAAAGTTCCTATTTGCAGGATCAGCAACTTAAATTTGAGAACTTACTGTATGACAGAGTCTCTGTCAAACTCTTACATGTAACAACACATTCAGTCCTCATAATACTTTATTATCCCTGTGATACAGATGAATAAACTCTGGCACTGAGAGATAAAGTGGTCCTCTAAGACATCCAAAATATGCCTCGGCTCTTAGTCCTTCTGATGGGCAAGTTTGCTCAAGGGAACGAACAGTTTCTATACTACAAAGCCATAATCATCAAAACTGCATGGTATTGGAACAAGAACAGACATACAGACCAATGGAATCGAATAGAAAATCCAGAAATAAACCCACAGATTTATGGCCAACTAATCTTTGACAAAGGAGCAAAGACTATGCATTGGAGCAAAGAAAGTTTGTTCAATAAATGGTGCTGGGAAAACTGGGTCGCTACATGCAAAAGAATGAAGCTTGACCACTACCTCACACCATATACAAAAATTAACTCAAAATGGATTAAAGAACTAGACATAAGACCTGAAACCATAAAATACATAGAAGGAAATATAGGCGAAACACTACGGGATTTGCACATCAAAGACATCTTTACAGACACATCACCCAAAGCAGTGATAGTGAAGACAAAGATAAACAGCTGGGATTACATCAAATTAAAGAGCTTCTGCACAGCAAAAGAGACAATAACAAAAACAAAGAGAAACCCCACCAACTGGGAGAACATTTTTGCACCCAACACTAATGATAAAGGACTGATCACAAAAATCTGCAAAGAGCTGATGAGACTCAACAACAACAAAGGAAATAATCCAGTCAAAAAATGGGCAGAAGAGCTAAAAAGAAACTTCTCTGAAGAGGAAATGCAAATGGCCAACAGGCATATGAAAAAATGTTCAACATCACTTGTCATCAGGGAAATGCAAATCAAAACTACCATGAGATACCATCTGACACCAGTGAGAATGGCACATATTAAAAAAACTAGCAACAACAAATATTTGCGAGGGTGTGGAGAAAAAGAAACTCTTCTGCACTGTTGGTGGGAGTGCAAACTGGTCCAACCACTATGGAGAGCTGTGTGGAGATTTCTTGACCTACTAAACATAGAGCTTCCATATGATCCAGCAATTCCACTCCTAGGTATTTACCCAAAGGACACAGAAACATCAATTCCAAAGAACACCTGCACCCCTATGTTTATAGCAGCACTGTTTACAATAGCTAAGCTTTGGAAACTACCCAAATGCCCAAAAATACATGACTGGATCAAGAAGATGTGGTACATATATACCATGGAATATTACTCAGCATTCAAAAAGATAAACACATGCAATTTGTAGCAACATGGATGGCACTGGAAGGGATCATGCTCAGCAAAATAAGCCAAAAAGAAAAAGAAAAATACCGGATGGTCTCACTCATAGCAGGAATCTAGAAAACTTAAATAAGGGACCAGGAAAATGAATAACTATAAGAAAGTGAAAATCAGAATCAACAAAAAACTATGAAACAGAGACACTTTGGGGGGGTGGGGGGCGGGAGGGGAGGGATTGGGATCAGAATGGGGCGTTTGCAATTGTATGGGGAATATAAAAATAAAATTTATTATTTAAAAAAAAAAGAGAACGAACAGTTTCTTTCAGGCATCTTCTTTTATCATCATCATCATCATCATCATTATTAAGGTAACATTGGTTTAAAGCTCTATATGTGTTTCAGGGCAATAGGTTGACACTGCCTCAGAAATAGAGACATTTTCATTATACTTGAATCTTCTAGACCTTTCATATTGATTACCGGGGCATGACAATTTCACAGTATCCCTAAAAATAACACACTAAGAGAAGATCTTCCAAGCTTTGTTAAAATTAATAAAGGTGTTTTCCAGTTCAATTTGTTGAATGGACAAAGCCATGGGGAAAGGAAGTTCTTATTTTACCATTTCAATTAATTCAACTTTATAAAAAGAGAGTAAGACAAATATTAAAAAAAAAAAAAAAGAAAAACACCAGAAAACTGAAATTGGCAAGAGGGTGTCATAGTGAAGATACAGGGCTTGCCTCTCCCGTATACTCACAGCTAGATTGTAGTGTCCCAAAGCCAATAATACCTGAAAGAACAGATTACAGCACATACTAGGAGCAACATCCAGAGGACGGCACCCCAGAGAGCAGTTGCATGGGCCAAGTGGTTAGCCCAGGAGGGGGAGGTTAATCTCAGTAGCTTGGCAGGCCCCATAAGTAACAGAACACAAATGGCAAGGAGCCATGACCTAGTAGGCCCTGGCAGGCCCCAGCAAGTCCCAGAGCAGACTTACCATGATAGGCCCTGGTATGTCCAGTGGGCCCCTGGATGGGACCTGAAAGTAAAACAGACACAATAGGCCCTGGCAGGCCCCAGTGAGCCCTGGGGTGGAAATTGGAAGAAGCTCAGATGTGGTAGGCTTTGGCAAGCTGTACAGCAGACTCTGCCAAGGGGTGCAGACATGATAAGCTCTGGCAGAGGCAATGGAAGGGCCTGAAAGGGTCTCCATTGGTTGTGGCTCTTGGAACCGCAAGTCAGAGGGAAAATGTTCAGAGTCAGTCACATGGATAAGTGTGGAATGAGTGGGACTAATTATCCCTTAGTTATTAGAGACCAGTGCAGACTTCAACAGGGTAGAAACTGAGGAGTGTCATGGTATATTGATGGGGAAGAACAGGGATAGGGGACATAGAGATAGGAGACTGGAGGTTATACGGAAGCACAAATGCTTGAAGGAGGGGAACATCTTGTGGAGGAGTTTGGGGTTCCATATAGACTGGGACCCCTGTAAAGACAATAGAAGAGTAACATTCTGATCTACATTCCCCCTTCCTGCCTCCTTGGACTTTGCTTACCTTGTGAGGTACACTCAGAGCAAGTCTCTCAGCTCACTCCAGAGAGGGATATTGAGGATGCTACAAACACAAATCAATCCTATCCCAACTCATTGACACCGACATCTGAAAACCCTCAAGCCCCTCTCCCACTCTGTTGACTCAGCAATTACAAAAAAAGATCTGAATACCTAGAGAAGTCAATAAAGGCATAAACAGATAGGTAATATATAAATAGATAAATAAATAAAATTAAAACACAGACACTCCTGTGGGGAAAGTAAAATAGTCAAAATATTTAAGTTTCCGCTAAAGAGATTAAAATCAATAATAAAATAAGACACCTCAAGTAGCAAAATGGGCAGACAAAAAATTGACACATTGGAAAATGAGACCTCAAGACAGTATGATATTACAAGGTAAAAACAACTCACCAGAATCTAAACACAAAAAGATGGAATAATTGTATCTCTCTAGCAAATAGAAAAGTTCAGAAATGCTATGTTAAAGAAACTCCAAGAGATAGACACAAGGAGGTAAGTCAAATTTATATAAAAAAAACTTAGAAAGGTAACTCAAAGAAATACAAGAGAACTCAGAAAAATGAATCAAAAAGATACCCAGGGCCTCTCCTGGGTGGCACAAGCGGTTGAGCGCAGTGCTGTGAAGCTGTCCGCAGCCTCTGCGGCCCCGGTTTGATCCCGGAGGGCTGGCGAGGGTCCCACATAGCACAGCAGACCTCTCCTGTCTGCCCGCTGCTCCCCTCAGCAGTGTATTTCAGTCAGTCTGCCTGTTCTGTTCCCCACTCTGTCTCTGGTGAATCCTTTCACCCTCCCGTGCATCTGGCCTGTACCCTAGTTCTTGTGTAAAATTAATAAATAAATCTTTAAAAAAATACCCCCAAAATTCAGAAAAATAATAGAAATTCAGTAGGAAAAAAAGCTTCATAAATGAGATCAGTAACTCTAGAGAAAGCAATGATAGTAGAACAGATCAAAATGAGGATAAAATCAGTGAATTTGAAGTTGGTAATGCACTAAGAACCCAGTTAGAAGAGAGAAATAACATGTAAAAGAAATGAAGAGACCATTAAGAAAACCAATATAATTTAAAATAATGAGTATCCCAGAAAGAAGGAAGGGAGAGAGAGAGAGAGAGAGAGAGAGAGAGAGAGAGAGAGAGAGAGAGAGAGAGAGAGAGAGAGAGAAAGTCCACTCTAGGAAATAATACAGGAAAATTTTCCATACCTGATAGCAGACCAAGTGGGATTTATTCCCACTTAGTTCATTCAAGGATGGATCAATATATGCAAATAAATCAATTTATTTTACCATATCAACAACAAAAGACAAAAATCATATGACTATATTGATAGATGCAGAGAAGGCATTTTGCAAGATTTGGCATCCATGCCACATCCACAGCTAGCATTATATTCAATGTTGAGAAACTGAAATCCTTTTTTCTAAGATCAGGTACATGACAATGATGTCCACTCTTATCCTTACTATTTATCATAGTATTGGACATCCAATCTAGAGCAATTAGGCAAGAGAAAGGTAGAAAAGGAATCCAAGCTGGAAAAGAAGAGGCAAATTATCATTATTTACAGATGACATGACAAAATTTATAGAAAATCACAAAAAATCCCCTAAAAAACTATTAGAAACAATAAATCATCACAGGAAAGTACAAGTCTACAAATGTCAACATACAAAAGTCTGTTACATTCCTATTTGTAAAAAACAAAGTAGAAGAGAAAATAACCCCAATTTCAGTAACATCAAAAATGTTTACATATTTAGGAATAAACCTAACAAAGGAGGTGAAAGACATTTAACAAAAACTATAAGACATTGTTCAAAGAAATAGAAAGAGACATAGGAACACGGAAAATATTCAAGGCTCATGGATTAGAAGAATTAACATTGTTTAAATCTGTTTCTTTCCCAAAGGAGTATATAGATTCAACATAATCCCTATAAATTCTTATCAAAGTTTCTTCACAGAAATACAGCAAACATTACTGAAATTTATATGGAAGCACAAAAGACCCTGAATAACTAGAACAATCTTGAGAAAAAAGTAAAATGAATGGAGGTATCATACTCCCAGACTTCAAAATATACTATAAAACTATAGTAATCAAAAGAATGGTGGGCCTCCCCTGGTGGTGCAGGCGGTTGAGCGCAGCGCTGTGAAGCCGTCTGCAGCCTCTGCAGTGCCGGTTCAATCGTTGCCTGCCTCGGAGATGCCCACATAGTGAGGCAGACCTCTCCTGTCTCGCCCACTGCTCCCCTCAGCAGTGTATTTCGTCAATCTGCCTGTTCTGTTCCCTGCTCTGTCTCTGGTGAATCCTCTCACCCTCCCACGCCTCTGCCTGTACCCCGGCTCTTGTATAAATAAATAAATCTTTAAAAAAAAGACTTAAAAAAACCCAAAACAGAATGGTATTATAATAAACATAGGCACAGAGTTCAGTGTAAGAGAATTAAGAACCCAGAAATAAATCCACATTTATATGTACAGTTATTTTTTTGATAATGAACAAAGAGTGTACAATGGAGAAGGAAAAGTCTCTTCTGCAAATGGTGCTGAGAAATTGGCCAGCAAGATGCAAAAAAATGAAACTGGATCCTTTGTCAGGTCTAACATAAAATTGATTCTAAATGTATTAAAGACTTGGCTGTAAGACCAAAACCCAAAATAATACCTAGGAAAAAACATAGGTAAAACACTCCATGACATTGGCTTTGATGATGTCTTTGGGGACTCAATTCCGATGGCAAGTGAAAAAAAAGCAAAATCAAATAGAACTGCATCCATTGAGAAAGCTTCTGTTCAGTGAGGGAAACAATCATTAAAATGGAAAGACATCCTACCAAATGGAAGAAAATATTTGCACATCATACGTCTGACAAGGAGTTAATATCCAAGATCTACAAAGTACTCACACAGTAAAAAGGAAACAAAACACTCAACTGAAAAATGGGCAAAAGAGCTAAACATGCAGTGCCCCAAACAAGACATCTAAATGGCCAACAGGCACATGACAAAATGGTCAATATCACTTGTCATTAGGGAAATGAAAATCAAAAGCCACAATGAGATACCACCTTACTTCTATAAGAATGGCCCACATCAAAAAACCAGAAACAACGAATGTTGGCAAGGGTGTGGAGAAAAAGGAATGCTTATACCTGTTAGTAGGAATGCAGACTGGTCCAGTCCCTATGGAAAACTGTATGGAAGGTCCTCGAAATATTAAAAAAAGATATGCCATATGACCCAGCAATTCTATTCTTAGTATTTACCCATAGAATGCAAAAATATTAATTCAAAGGGATATATGCTTCCTATGTTCATTGCTGCACTGTTTACAACAGCCACAATATGGTCACAACTAAAGCACCAATGATAGAGGAATAGATTAAGAAAATACATCCAATGGAATACTACTTTATGTTAAAATAAAAGATGAAATTTTATTTTATTGTCATTTGTAATAACATGGACAGAACTAGAGGGGATTATGCTAGGTGAAATATCAGAAAGAGAAAGACAAATAACACGATTTCACTCATATGTGGAATACAGAGAAACAAAGCAAAGAAACTGACAAAACTAAACCAAAATAAAAAAAAGTGTAGAAATATGAGTATATAATTGAGGCTTCCGAAATGGGAGGGAGAACAAAGTGGGAACAAAGTGGGGAGGGACCCCAAGGGCCTAGGGGACAGGACTATGGGTGCTTTGATACTGGGGGGTGATGTGATAACATACATTTGAGAAGGTGTGAATTTATTGCTCTAAATATCACATACAGTGTTGTAAACTAGTTGTAAACCCCTACCAATAAACAAACAAAAAGCAGATGCTGAATTAATCAACATAGAGCATTCAGTGTTTATCCCTTTTGGGAACAGGGAAGATACCCCCTGAATACATGGGGACTCCACTCAGGTTCAGAGTCACTTACATGTGTAAAATTGAAGTCTGAAGATTTGTTCAGAAAACAATAATTGAGCACCTGCTGAGAGCAAATTGAAGGACTCAGTGATTGTACGGAAAGGACGTGTGTCTTTTATCAGATTAGAACTTGACAAATTCTAAAAAAGGAGGCTTTTTTAACCAATAATTTGAAATTTAAGATTCATGATTACTCACTTCTGCATACCCAGTTCCTTTGACCTGCTTCCAAATGAGCACTTGAACCCTCTCTTGCCATTCTTTGAGAACTCTAGTTATGTTTTCATTCATTGATGATCTGCAAAACTGCTCTCAAAACTGAATTCACTTGGCCTCTGATTGCTAAACCAATTCCTTAAAATTTGAAGTGTTCATGTCTAAAATCAGGCAATATACTATATTTCCTTTTCATATAATTGTGTATTTTATCCTATGCTTCCTAATGCCATGTTTTTTCACACAATCACTCCACCCTTTTCTTCATTCCTCAATATTCTACAGGGTCCTACCTCTCCCTATCGAATTTCTGTATCCTGTATAGTGGCCTCAATTCCATGAGTACTTCCATAAACTAGAGCCAAAATAAATTTTATTTTATATTAAAGATTTATTTATTTATACATACAAGAACTGGGATGTAAGCCAGAGGTGCAGGGGGTGAGAGGATTCACAGGAGAGAGTGGGGAGCAGAACAGGCAGATCTACTGAAATACACTGCTGAGGGGAGCAGTGGGTGAGGCAGGAGAGGTCTGCTGTGTCATGTGGGTCAGCTGCCTGACTGGGGATTGAACTCGTTCTGCAGTGCCTGGCAATAGCTTGATATCGCTGTCTTTAACCCCTGTACCACCAGGGAGGCCCCCCAAAATAAATTAAAAAAAAAAACTATGTGTATTAATACATTAGTCTTCCCACCAGTTTAGGTGAAGTGCTAAGATGCTTTTGAATGGGAGCAGTAGCAAAACAGCATCCTTCTCAAATCTGTCTGAAGGTGGAAACCACAAGAACCACTTGCCTCATCCACCTGCCAGGTCTTGGTGACTGTCAACACAACAAGTCTGAGAAATGCTACCAGACAGCTGGATGCAATTGTCACTAAGTGAGTTGCTATCTGGGCCTGGTTGGCTCTGCTGATGGTCTGATGAGTACATTTTAATGATCTACAAAAATTAGCACCAGTTGCCACTTCCAGTAAATATTAATTCTGAATAAATAAGTGCAGATGGAATTGATGGTAAAAATGAATTCTTTTTGTTTCTAGTGGCCCTTATTCACTTTTACATCATTGTTCACTTTTTTATTCTAATGTTTGAAGGTTTGTTCTTAATGGAGATGATGGTTATCTTTCACCTCCAATCACTTGAACTCCAGAAGTTCTAGTGTACCCCAGTTAAAGCTCAGATATCCAGCCTCCAGATGAAAGTACATCCTGTACCAGCCAGGAAACACCAGAGAGATCAGCAATCTCAAAATATGCCATTTGCTTCTATGACAACACTGGAAACATGCAAATATTATACATTTAGCAAAATCCCACACTTCAGAGTGCAAACTCCTGGCTGACTGAAATGGTCGACAGTTTTCAGTTTTGTTTGACATATTTCTCTCAAGTCTAGCATTTTAGGAAAAAGGGAAATTGGTTGCCTTAGGCCAAGATTTTACTTCTCCAACATCCTAAAGAGAATTATAACACAGAATTCTGCAAGAATGTGCTATTAAGGTTTTGCTCGAAAACTTTCAATGGCCTCTTTCTTCCCATCTAAAAAAATCTAAACTCTTGAGGCCTACACCACCTGGTGCAAATGAAACCTTTCCACCTTTCCATATTTTCTTCTACTCTCTCATTCCCTCAATACCTATGCTCCAACTCAATGGCATACAATGGACTATTCTCTAAAAACATCCTGTACTTTCAAATTTCATGCAATTTGCTCCTCTTAGCACTATTGCTCTACTCTGTCCTTTCTGTCAGCCCCCAATACCCTGAAATATTCTACTTTTTAACCTTAAAATCCATGTGTTTTGTGTCAAAGCCCTGATATCATGAATTCTTCCTAAACCATAAACCAAAACATTACAAAATTTTAAATATTTTTATATTACCCGTAGTCTACCTGGTATTGTTAATATGATTAAGTTTATTCATTTATGGAATCCTTCCATCTTATCTATCTAAGGTTGGCACATGGTATGTTCTTATTAAATGTGCTCATGTGTGCCAAACTGAATTGAAATAATGGTTACACTTTACTATTGCTATTATAATTAGCATCGAAATACTTGGTCTTATAAGTATCTGAACTATATAAAAACTATATGTGATCCTTCTACGCAGACCAATTTTACTTTCCTTACATTAATTCAGAGCTTTTTTCTTGGTGTTTTATACCCTTCCAAACTAGTCTTCCACAACATTCCTTTGGTTGCAGAGAATAAGGTGTATTTTCCTTTTGAAGATATGACAAGCATCTACGAGTTTGTTGAATGCTATACTGTGATAAGCAAAGTGAAGAATACAAAATAAATATTACACGTCTCAGAAACTCACAGTCACATTGGAGAAAGACATTAAAATATATGCAATATTTTGGAAGCAATAAGCATTCATGTAACAGGCTAGTAGTGTAACAGGAAACCAGGAGAGAAGAGATGAGTGAGGACTAGAGTGACAGGTTTAGAACACTGTGGAAGAGCTAGTACTGGGATAAACCTGAGGATAGGTAAGATATCAGGCTTACAATGGAGGTGAGGGCATTGTCTGCTGAGGGAGGAGGTGAACAGAGCCACATGGCTGGCCCATGAAAGAGTGGGGGGTGGTATGGATGTGTTCATGGGATGGGAAGGAAAACACACTCACCTGGAGTGGACAATCTGTGTTGGCTGGCTTGAGTATGATGGCAGACAGTGAATAGATTGGTTAAGAGGTTTAGACAGGGTCAATGAATAACAGAAGCATTTTAGTGGGGAAAACATAAATAGGAATGAACCCATTACAAGTTCTTGAGCAAGTGCAAGGCAAAAGTAAGTCCTTCTCTTTATGAAGATGAGTGTGGAAGCTGATTGCAAAGTGGGTTGGAGGTGAGGAAGACAGCGATGGGGGAGGTAAGCAAGAAGGCCAATATTGTGTTGCAAGAGGGAGAAGAGGAGGTCAAGGTGTAGAATGATAGAGAACAGGGGAGAGTGCGGGATGACCACAAGAGAAACCAGAGGCACAAAGGCCTCACTTTACGAAGAAGGAATGAAGCACCATTCCAGTCCAGGTGCTTTCATAGCAGAGAATATTGACTTGTTTTTCTCTAGAGATTAGGGAAAATGCATTTTTCAGAAAACAGTATTTTTGAAAGATGACCAGATAATTCTATATCGACTTCTTGTGTTGACCAAAAACTTATTGAGCATCTAGAATCTGCTATGTGCTGTGAATCCAAAAGTGAATAAATGCACTTTCTTGTTCAAGGGGTTCAAATTCGGTGGTAGGTGTTGTCCTAGGGGGAAACAATGAGAAAGAAGATCTCAAGGAAGGCTTTCTGAAAAAGATGACTTAAAGGATGACCAGGAGGTGGCAAAGAGAAGAGGGAGGTTGTGAAGGAAATCTTTCAGGCAGTGTTGGAAGCTTGAACAAAGGTGAGTAGGGAGGAGACACAGGAATTCTACGTAGGTACTGTTGATGAGCACAATAGGTTTTGCCATCTGCATTCTAGCATCCTGCCTTGATAGACTGCACTCCGGCCCTGCCCATCTTTCACCTCCTGTAGGAGAATGGCAAGAAATATGAAACAAAAGCTGTAGCAGCAGTAGCAGCAGCAACAGCAGCAGCAGCAGCAACAACAACCACCCAGGTATAAATGGTATCAAAGAATACCATTCTGAAATTGGCCGTAAATAGTGGGAAAGATGGCTAGTTATCGCTTTTGCATTTGATCTTGAACTATTTAACGATGCATATACAGACAAGGTGAAAACAGCCTGCAGTGAGAATACAAATGCCAGTGCTTTGTTTGTCTGACAGATGGGGTAGGACAGAAATGTGCAGATGGAAATGAAATTCTGTAAATCTATACTACAGTCAGTAGCCCCTTTGGATATGAAATATTGACTTAGTGTTACCACTATCCTAAGTTCTGAATAAATTACTCAAACCATCGAAGCATCTAGTGGACTGAAATTTTTTAGGAACAAGATCAAAGATTGCCCTACAATTAATAAAAACATACTGAACTCCTACTAAGGGCCTGGTGCTATAATAAAATCACATTGTCAGGAGAAGCAGCAGTAGAATAATGGATATCAAAATAAATCTGCAACATTTTTTTTTTTTTGCAGACAACTCACTGATGGCACATGCTCCTCAGAGGCATCAGATGATCAAAGGATATTGCACAATGCCATGCTTAGCATAGGTATAAGAAAAAATCCACAAGAAGAGGATTTCTTAAGGAGTATTATATATTTTAGGGACATGGTATTGTAAGCTGGAGGTGAACAAAAAGGTACCTTCTTAAAATGTTGGTGGAAATGTAGAATGATCCAACCTCTATTGAAAACATTATGGAGGTTGCTCAAAATGTTAGAAATCAGTGTGCCACATGACTCAGCAGTTCCTCTCCTGGTTATTCACCCAAAGAACACAAAAACACTAATTTGAAGGGAAACATGTGCTCCTATGTTCATTGCGGCACTACTCACGATAGCCAAGCGATGGAAACAGCCTAAGTGCCCAAGGACAGATGAGTGAACTAAGATGTGGTATAGACACCCAATGGAATACTGCTTAGTTATTTAAAAAAAAAAAAAAAAAATCCTGGGCCTCTCAGGTGGCGCAGCGGTTGAGCGCTGGGTTGCGAAGCTGCCCGCAACCTCTGCAGTGTCGGGTCGATCTCTGGCTGCTGGGCGAGGGTCCCACATGGTGCGCAGACCTCTCCTGGCGCCCGCTGCTCCCCTCAGCAGTGTACTTCGGTCCTTCTGCCTGCTCTGCTCCCCGCTCTGGCTCTGGTGAATTCTCTCACCCTCCCGTGCCTTTGACTATACCCAGTGCTTCTATAAATAAATAAATAAATCTTAAATAAACAAATAAATAAATAAATAAATGCTTGCCATGTGTGACCACATGCATGGGACTAGAGGAGATTATGCAAAGTAAAATAAGTCAGAACCATAAAGCAGGGGAGGAGGAGGTAGAGGGGTCAGAGGGAGGGAGGGAGGAGCACAGGGGACTGTGGTGATGGTCCACAGGTGCCTTGGGGGAAGGAAATTCTACGGGGACTCAACCTGAGGGGGTGGGGGGAAGCAAATATTGTTTAAAAATAACAAATAAATAAATTAAAATTAAAATAAGGAAAGGGACATTAAAACTATTTAAAAAAAAGTCAGAAAGAAAGAAATACCAGCTTGTATCATTCATAGGTGGAATTCAGAGAAACAAAACAAAAGTTCAGATAAAACCAAACAGATAACAAACTTTAGCAATCTGATGGTAGAATTGAGGCTTCCAGAGGGGGAGGTTAAGGGGAGAGCTGCGTGATGAGGGAACACACTGCACTGCGGTGGAAGACTATGGGTGTCTTGGTATTCGAGGTGGTGGGTAACAATACCTGAAGGGTGTGATAACGTAGCTGTAAGTCAGAGACAGAGTTGCAAACCAATGTTACCTCAATAATAAATACATGAGTGAATGAATAATTAAAAAAATAAAGTCTCACTGCTTGTTGGTGCTAGATCTGGCTCCTTCAGCCTTCTCTGTTAGTTGTTATTTTCCAGCCTTTCAATCATCTTGACAACTTTGCTCTGAAGCCTGTCCAAATTCTGCTTCCCCTCTCTGCTGAAGCGCCTGGAACACACACAAGAACCCAGATAGTCTTGATTTTATCTGAGTTTAGAGAGAAGATTGTTTTAGTGTTCCTGCATCCCAGGTATGTGTTTCAATACCATGCTTCCTCCAGGGGATATTTCTGACGATGACCTTCTGGTCAATTTCTGACATGCTTGAACACACTCACTTCTCCCCGATGTTACACTCTGGTTTTCTCCCCCAGTGTAATGGTGCCCGTACTGAGTCACATGCTGCAAGTGATAAATCCCCAGATGTTTAAAAGCCCTTTCT
This sequence comes from Talpa europaea, assembly GCF_964194135.1. Lineage (NCBI taxonomy): Eukaryota > Metazoa > Chordata > Mammalia > Eulipotyphla > Talpidae > Talpa > Talpa europaea. The sequence continues at coordinate 50,357,363 of NC_140079.1, read as the reverse complement.
TTCTGGAAACACAGTATCTCCCTAAGAGCAAACTTCTTTTTTTTTTTTTAAGATTTATTTATTTATGCATACAAGAACTGGGGTACAGGCCAGAGGTGCGGAGAATGAGAGGATTCACCAGAGGCAGAATGGGGAACAGAACAGGCAGATTGACTGAAATACACTGCTGAGGGGAGCAGTGGGCGAGTCAGGAGAGGTCTGCTGTGCTATGTGGGTAGCTCCTTGGCCGGGGATCTAACTCGTGCTGCAGGGGCTGTGGATAGCTTCATAGGTTGCGGCTTAACCCCTTGAACTACTAGGGAGGCCCCTAAGACCAAACTTCTGGATGCTTCTATAAGAGAGTGTAGGCCACAAAATTTCAATTTTGGGGGCAGATAATAGCCCAAAGTTTAACGGATTTAACCTGTATTTTCTCATTTGAAATTTATTCTGGAAAGCTCTGGGCCAGTGTGTCCATACACAGGGCACCCCCTGCTCCACCCACCCACAGCTGCCGGCTAGTACCTCTTCCTTTGCTATCACAGTCGTCCCACCACATTCCATCTTCACATGCTTTCAACTCCAAGCAGATATGATACAAATCACATTGAAGATGCTTAATCCTTTCCCTTGCAAGGAGTTTACAATTCAGCAGTTAAAGAAATCATCAGCGGATCTGTTCATTTTTCAAGTCCCACCAAATGACATTTCTACACATAGGGATTTTAAGCCCATGGAGTCAGGTCAGGATGAATTGTCTATGCCCCACTCCCTGAGCACTACATATTTGCTTTTCTGTCACCACAGGTAACCTGATGTCTTGTCCTTGCTCACCTGTCTCACCTGCTTCTCTCCTCCTACTCTTGGTTCCAGGTGCTTTATAGCTTCACAGCTCTGGGCTGCACAGGTCTTTGCACAGGGCATGCTCATGCATGTTTGTGGAGTGGATGTGTGTCTAAGGAAGGCCCCTCTACAGACCCCTGTCCTGCCTGTGGGGGCCATGACTGTTTTCCTGGCTGCATCCAAGAAAACAGAAAAGTCCTTCCTGCATGAAGCCTGTGGTTTCTGCTAAGCAGTTTGGATTCTGCTCATCCTAAAGCTGTGCACGTGTGGTCAACTCTATTCAGGGAGTCTGACAGTTAGGGATGTTCTTTGCTCCACTGTTTCATGTCAAAGGGCCCAGGTGGGGTATTGAGCAACTGTGACCACGAGTGGAGGCAGGAAGTAGACATGAAGCTGACTCAAAGGACCAGCTGATTTTGCACCCAAGACAGTGCCCCAGAGAAAGCTCAAGTTCAGTCTGTGCTTATGGGTGATCGTGCCCATGACTCCCTTATTACTTCCCTAGAAACACTCTGAGGAAGGCTTCTGTTGGCTCTGTTTTCTCTGGCTTCATAAAGTCTGAAGCCAGGCTGCTGAGGACACAACATTCTAAACACTGAGCTCCTTGGGATGGTGCCCAGAGCAAGGTTCTGAGAACAAAATATTTCCATAATCCCTGGGGCGAAGCTACTGATGGAAGCAGCCGAGGTGAAATCTCAGTGGGGGGCTTGTGATTCCTTAGCCTTCTGTCCCCTCCCTTCCAGCAGGGATGTTAGTAAATTCAGTGGCCAGCCCTCTGGAGTTCCTCTCCAAGGGACAGATGGCTATTATTGTTGGCCAAAGCTATGACCCAGTGCTGAGCTCTGCTGCAAATTCAGATGTGAGAAGAGAGCATTACTAAATTAATCCTTGGACTAGCTAGCACTCATCAAGCAATTGTGAGTCAGGCTTGGACATGGTTATCTTATGTAATACAACCCAATGGGGTGGGACATTTATGTCCAAGTCACAGATCAGGATTCCCCAGAATCAAAGAGTAGGAAACTGCAGAATCATGAACGCTAACCTTGCATAGATCAGGTGTTCACAGTCCATCTTGTTTCTATTTCAGGACACTGCCTCTGTGATGGTTGGCAAGAAAACTTTAGGAGGACCAGGTCCAAAGGAACCGCCAAGGTAAAAGACGGATATCAAGAGTTCATCTGGGGAATATTTTACCAAATAAAAATGGAAATATAATAAAATACATACCATAATAAAATAAAAATAGCATAACTGCTGCTAGGAATTATTCAAAGAATATGAAATCCTAATATGAAAAGATGAATGGACTCCTATGTCCATAGCTGTGTTGTTCACAATAGCCAAGTCATGAACTGGCTGAAGTCCCAATGACAGATGACTTGATGAAGATACTGCGGAATATATACTCCATGGAATACTACTCAGCTATTAAAAAAGATGAAAGAGGGCCTCCCTGGTGTTGCAAGTGGTTAAATCTCAGCACCATGAAGCTATCCGCAGCCACTCAGCACAAGTTCGAACCCGGGTCAGGGAGGTGACCCACAGGGTGCAGCAGACCTCTCCTGTCTCACCCACTGCTCCCCTTACCAGACCATTCAGTAGATCTGCCTGATCTGCTCCCCACTCTGTCTCTGGTGAATCCTCTCACCACTCCCACACTTCTGGCCTACACCCCAGCTCCTGTATACATAAATAAATAAATTTTTTAAAAAAAAAGATGAAATAGTGAATTTTGGGACAAAATTTATGGTTTTGAGGTGATTATGCTAAGTGAAATTGTAACAGGGTGGTCCCCAGGGAAAGAGGAAGTTCCAGGTTCCCTGCCCCACCCAAGGGAAGGTGTTGCTGAGCAGGGAGAAGGAACGGAAAAGAGACTGGGGGAAGAAAGAAGGATGGAAAGCAAGGGGAACTGGGGAGGCAGATAGAACAGGGAAAGAGCTGAAGGAGCAGTGAAGGAGCTGTTTGCTTCTCAGCCTTGGACTTGTGCCTGGGACTTGGGGGACATGGAAGGAGACGCCTGAAACAGACATGGGTGAGAGGCCCCTGGGGAAGTTAACAATGGCAGTGTTAGTCTCAATTTTGACTTTGCTCTTTTCTTTCTGCCCCCTTTCCTATGGGTCCCCAACAGGAGGTGCCTTAGACTTGTGGTGAGCTTTTGGGCCTCAGTGGCCCTGCTTTGGGCCAACCCTGTTTGTCTGGGCATTTACCCATGAGGGGATGGGTAACTTCGGGTCCTTGATTTGGAAACTATATTCTTTGTTTATTTCTTCTCTTTAGTGCACACTAATTGTATAGAGTCCTTTCCATTGCAGGCCTTACACAATAGAGTATGTTTTGTCTTCATGTTTTGGATGGCAGGTTTGGGGTTCACAGGTGCCCTTCCACCCTGGCTGTAACAAAATAAGTCAGAATGTGAAATACAGATACCAACGGTTTCACTTATTTGTGTAATATTAATAAAGAAAACTTACTGGCAAAGCACAGCCACAGGAATTCTTAGGCTTTGTGAAAAATAGATCGGTTGCCCGAGGGAAGGGGGTGGAGGGGCAGGGAAGGAAGGGGACAGGGCATTGGCTCTGGAGTTTTGGTGAAGGGTGAGTGAGACATGTGCATGTACAGCAGTGTAAAAATGTACCCTCAAGTTCAAAAGGCTAATAAATTAATAAATTTTGAAGGAAAAAAATCTCACTTATAGACGAATATAAGGAAATTGAACAAAAGGCCAGGAAAAAGACAAAACTTGCCAGGTGACCATAGATCTGAGGCTTAGAGCAGGGGAGGAGGAGGGGGAGTGGTCAAAACGTGAGGGAAGAGCAGGAGGGACTATAGAGCTCATGCACGGGTGATGTGGTAGAGACCTAGAGGGGACTACACTTGAGGGGAGAAATCAAATATTGCACAGAAATGAACAATAATCTAAGCTAAGAAATAAAAAAATAAATTAAAAAACAAAGTTCATATGGGGAAAACTGGAAGCATAATAATAATGTTTTATCTAACAGAGGTGCCAGATCCAATATGAGGATGTCATGCTGATTAAGTTGCCAAAACTAAATATTTCCTTGGGGAGGCCCGTTGCTTGGCCATGGCAGGCTCTCCAGGAATCTGAGTTGGGTGCATGCATGTGCACGCGCACACACCACACACACACACACACACACCAGAGTTCATCGACATCAAAAGCACAGCTTCTGTTCCCTTCTGTTTTCTGAATTTCCAACAACCTTCAATGTATCCCAGACAGGACTTCAACAAACTGAAATTGTAAGACTGGTGGCAAGATTCAGAGAGGAAGCTTCGAATGAGAAAAACTTTACCTTTTTCCTGGAAAGCATTTCAAGAGAAAAAATCTTTGTTTGCAAACTATCTGAATGCAACACTGAGCAGCAAGGGCTCTGCCTGCTGCAGAGTCAGAGGCCACAGCCTACTCCTCTGCCTTGAATTAACCACTTCCATTTCAGTAGCTTACCAATTGTTTTAAAATTATTTGTGTAATACTTCATTGCACATATTTGGGTTTTTTAAATATATATATTTTAAATTTTAACTTTTTTATTGAGGTAATGTGAGCTTCCATTGTTGCTGGTATTTTGCAAGTCAAAGACACCCCAGGTATAGCTGCTATAGTACAACACCCCCCCCACCCCCCCCAAATCAACCACACTCACCACCACAGTTCACCTGGCTCCCTCTGCATCACTCCCCTTTTAGACACTAAGTTACCTAGAGAACCCTTCACAGGGGTCCACCGACATAGTAGGAACTCCATAGTAGGAGCTCATTTGTCGAATGAACACATGATGAATTATTATTTGCCTTCTATCTACCAAGCCAGATTGAACATATTGCTTTTTCCTACACCTGAAATTTGTATTTCAGTCGTCATGAAAGAAACTCAGCCTGGAAGCTGTTCCTTCAAGGTGGTCATGGAATACACCTACCTTTGGATGTTAGAAAATGCTGGCTTTGGGTATGATTCCTAGCTCTGCCACTCAATAAAATGTTATTTGATTTTTTCACCCCTGCTTCATGTCTGTCAAATGAGAATTCTAGGAACCTCAGAAAATTATGGCAATGCGATACTATATATAAGGCAGTGTATTCTTCTCAACACAAGGAGAATTACAGTGAGTCTTTTAAAATGCATGTAGACCATGTTACTTATCTGCTCAAATTTCTCTCGTGGTTTACTGTTTCACTCCAAGTAAAAGTCAAGCTTCTTCCATTGGCCTGTAAGGCTCTATAGGATCTGCTCTCACCCCCTCCCCCAACCCCACCTCTATTACTTTCTCCTCTGCCCAGCCACACTGGTGTCCTTGCTGTTCACTGGCCTGAAGCCCTCTTCTCCACCTATGTGGTCAACCTCTTCAGTAGCTTCAAATGTTACCTTCTCAGGTAACCACTACCACCACCTGATTTAAAATTGCAAACTGAACCCCACAATCTGGAGCCACTGTACTCTGACCTAATGTTTTTCCAAAGCAATTGTCCCCTTCTAACCTATTCTCTACTTCCTTATGCATATGTGTACTACCTGGGTGTCTCCAAGGCCTGTCTCCTTCATAGGTGTAGACTCACAGGGGTCAGGATCTTTGTGTGTTTTGTACATTTAATATATCTCAAGTGCCTAGAACAGTGCCTGGCACATGATGCTGACACTTAATAATAAATGTAATTTGAATGAATAATGGTTGAGTGATGATAGTATAGTGTTGGCACACAGAAAGTCTTAATAATTGTAGCCCTCATCAACCACATCATCATGATTACCATCATCATCATCAACATGGTCACCATACTAGATATATCTGCCCTTCTTATAGAGTCCAGAGGAGAAGAGAGTTAAGCTAGATAAAACATCTAGCACAGGGCTGATGAACACAAAGTCCTTGGTAAATGTTATTTCCTTTCCTCTTCTGTTTTGGGGATTTTTAAGTTGCTTCTTTTTTGTGGAAGACCCTCAGGACAAAGTTGTAAAGCAAAGCTGATTATCTAATCCACATAATAGTGCCATTAGAGCATTTACAAGAGCACTTTGTAATTGTTGATTAATTATTACCACTATTATTTTTAGCTGAGTATCAAAACTGAATTTATATGACCTTGCATTTTTGGACTCAACATTCCCTATATTAAGCACACTCTTTGCGGCTTTTTCTACAAGAAAGGAGGCAGAGGAAGAAGAGGAGAAGAAGAGAGAATGAAAGCAAAAATTTTTGCTTTCTTAATATCTGGGCTACATCTATACCAGGGGAGCAAGAAAATTCTGTCGCCAGTTTAAAGGGAAGCATATTCTAGAGAATTCTATGAGTATAAAAATGATAAGGTAGAACTTTCCATGCTGGTGGCTATAAATATTAGTCTATAGGTGTATTCAAGCCTGCAGAATTATTCACTTTTTCATTTTTCTTTCCTATGTCAGCATCAAGGGAATTATTTCTAATGAGAAGAATGTGCTGTTGCACAATTTCTGCCTATTGATAGTCTACATAAAACACAGTAATGACACTCATTTCCCTTTGCTTTTGGAAATGCAGAGAATGCACTGCTGGTAGAGATCTTGGGTTGGAACAACTATCAGAATGTGTTTCCTCTGGTTGTCAAATCCAGTGTTCACCTTAGGCTGGGATTGCACCCCCACTGCCCTTCTTTCCTCGAATTCCAAGCATTAATGCCTGACTCTCATCTTTTCACTCCTGTAGGCCTTATTTCTTTCATTTATTTATCCAAATCAAGCAGTACTTGATTGCTGCATGGAACAACTCCAGCAATTGTTGACAGAATTTTCTTTACTGTCAGCCTGGTGTGATGTCCTTATGTTTTTCTGTAAAATGCATTTACAAGAAGGCATGCTTATCATGTCACATTAGAAAGTCAAATGGCTCGTTTATAAATTCTATACTTCTTTGGTTGAATATCATTCTCAGATGCTGAACCTTTTACTGTGCCAATAAATATATCTTCTACATAAAATATGAATGATCCCTGAAGCCTATAAAAATAAAAATAGAAATAAAGTTCATAAAGTGGTCTGCATCATTCTCCCAAGAAGTAATATAAATTAAAAAAATTCAAACTAATTAAAAAAAGTCTCCTCTTACTGAGAGTCACACTTCCAATAAAAGTTCACTTTTCCTCTTCAAAAAAAATCTGAACGATGAACATTTTTTCATATACCTCTTGTCCATTTGCATTTCCTCTTTGGAGAAGTGTATGTTTAGTTCTTCTGCCCATTTTTTGACTAGATTGTTTACTTTGTTTTTGTTGAGTCTTGTGAGATCTTTGTAGATCTTTGTGATGAGTTCCCTATCAGTTGCATGGAGTGCAAAAACTTTCTCCTAATCATTAGGGTGTCTCCTTGTTTTAGTTAATGCCTCTTTTGCTGTACAGTAGCTTTTCAGTTTGATATAATGCCAGAAGTTTATCTTTTCCTTCTCTTTCTTTGCTTTGGGAGATGAGTCTTTAAAGATGTTACTGAGATGTATGTCAGGTAGTGTTTTGCCTATTTTTGTCTATCTTCTACATATTTTATGGTTTCAGGTCTTATGTTCAATTTTTTTATCCATTTTGAGTTGGTTTTAGTGCATGGTGTGAGGTAGTAGTCAAGCTTCATTCTTTTGCATGTGGTAGATCAGTTTTCCCAGCACCATTTAATTCAACAAGCTGTCCTTGCTCCATTGCATATTCATTGCTCCTTTGTGAAAGATTAGTTGTTCACATATGTGTGGCTTTATTTCTGGATTTTATATCCAATTCCATTGGTCTGTGTGTCTCTTCTTGTTCCAGTACCATGGAATTTTAATTATTACAGCTCATATAGTTTGAAGTCCGGAAGCATGATATCTCCATTCTCCTTTTTAGTCAAGAGAGCTTTGAGATACTACTTTACCTGTAAGAATGGTACATGTTAAAAAAAAAAAACTAGCAACAATAAATGCTGGCTAGGATGTGGAGATAAAGGAACTCTCCTACACTGCTGGTGGGACTGAAACTGATCCATTAACTATGAAAAACTGTATGGCTGTTTCTCAAACTACTGCAAATGGAGCTACCATGTGGCCCAACAATTCCACTCCTAGGAATCTACCAAAAGGACACTAAAACAGTGATTTGAAAGAATACCTGTACTCCTATATTTATTGCATCACTATTTATAGTTGCTAAGATATGGAAACAACATAGATACCCAAAAATAGATGACTGGATCAAGAAGATGTGGTATATGTACACAATGGAGTAGTACACAATGGAGTAGTACACAATTCAGCAAATCAAAAAAGGTAAATTCATGCCATTTGCAGCAACTTGCATGGAGTTGGAAAGGATTATGCTCAGTGAAATAAGCCAGAAGGAAACAGGAGAATAATGGATGGTTTCACTTATAGGAGTAATATAGGGGAACCAAATAAGGGGTCAGGAAAATAATAATAATAATAATGACATAAGAACCAAAATTAACAGGCAACTATAAATTAGAGACATTCTGCAAGGGAGGAGGAGGGATCAGATCAGGGAAGGGAAGAGCACAAGGGACTATGGCAATAATGCACAGGTGAATTCATGGTGGGAATTTTATAGGGACTGCACCTTAGAGGAGAAATCAAATATTGTACAAAAATGAACAATGATGTAAAAAATATATAAATAAATTAATTTTAAAAATGTGAATGATCAGAACTTCTTACCCACCAGCCTTCCCCCAACTGAGGGGATGACAGCTGTGATTGGTGCAGCTGTGGTGACAGATAAATGTATTAGGGTGTTCTGTCACAGGTGGTTTCCTGGGGACACAGTTAGTGTGGATTTCATGCCCAAGTTTCAGTACAGTCAAGGTTCAAATGGTAAACAAATGCAAACATTAGGCTGAAAGGTCAGAGGGAGGGCAGGAGTTAGGATCCTAAACCTGGGAGCTGGACTTCCATGGAGCAAGAGAACCAGGGGAAAGGGTATGGCCTTGGGGGGTAATTATCTCAAAAGCTAGAGAATGCAAAGAGGCATGTAGGGAGTTATGCAGAAGAGGATTTTTAGGTCATAGAAAAACTGAGTGGAAAGTACAGGGAGTTCTCATGTTCCCCTTTCCCGCATATGGAGTCTCCCCCATAATTGACATCTCCTACCTAATTGATCTCTCACCTAATTGGTACATTTGTTACAACCAATGAACCGACATTGAATCATTATCACCCAAAGCCCGCAGTTTATGGTAAGGGGTTTTGGTGTTCTGCATTCTGTGGGTTTGGACAAACATAGAAGCACACAGAGTGATCCCATCACTCTAATAACCCACCACACACCCTGATCGACGTTGATCTTTTCACTACCTCCATAGTTTCCTCTTTTCCAGAAAGTCAGATAGCTGGAAACATACTGTATGTAACCTTTTCAGATTGGTTTCCTTCACTTACTAACACGCAATTAATGTTCTTCCATGTCATTTCATGGCTTTATAGTTCCATTCCTCTTGGCACTGAAATAGCATTCCATTGTCTGGATATATTGCAATTGTTCATATATTTACCTGCTGAAAGACATCTTTGTGTCTCCCTAATTTTGACAATAATGAATGAAACTGCTATGTGCAGGTTTTTGTAAGGACATACATTTTCAGCTCATTTGTGTGAAATGCCAACAAAAGAAATTACTGGTTGTAATGCCAGCAAGGCATTACAGGGGCAGGTTCTCTATGGATCTGGGCAGATGGGTAAAGGAGAGATCTGGAGCCCTCAGAGACTTTTTCAGGCTTTTAAGGCTCTTTCTACACCATTGGTAGTGAGGCGACCAGGGGCAGGGCAGGCAAGGAGGCCTGCGGGTTGGGAGACTGGGAGGCCTCTCAGCCTCCCAAACCCCAGCGAATATTCACTCTTTCTGAGCTCTCTGGCTTCTCTCATGGTGTCTCCGCTGGTCTCTACTGCACTCAGCCACACGGGCCTCTGCTGCTATCCTCTGTGACGCCGCCCTTACCTGCTCAATCTCTGGCTCAGGTGTGCCCATTCTGCATGCCACGCCATGCTCCAGGTGCCACTATCAGGTCTGCGTGTAAGACCACAGGTGCCGATCATTAATGCTAATAGAGGGAGGGTGGAAAAAACCTGATCACTTCCATTTACTCTACACTGGCTCATATAGGTGTGTGTGTATATATAAAATATATGATTGTTATATATAATATATATAATACACACACACACACACAATTTTGAACAAGTCAGGTGCTGAAAGAGAACTACAAAGAGAAAGGATGTCCATAAGAAGAGGTTCACAGCCTAGACCAATTTAAAAAAAAATGGTCTTACTACAAAGTCTTGCCTCCAATTCTTTGTGGAAATACACTTCTTGCGTTTTTAGTTTTCTTATTTATTCTATGATGCTGCTAATTATAATTTTAATCTGCAACTTCCAAGTGACATATGACATTGAAAATCTTTTCATATCTTCCTTTCTATCAGTAAATCTATGCTGGTGATGGGTTTACTCAGATCTACTGTTTATTTTTTAATCAGGTTGTTTATTTTCCCTCTTGTAGAGTTAGGAACAGGACACTGTGCAGGTTTTCTGATCCAGCAGACCGGGTAAAGGAGGAGTCAGAATCCTCAGTGGTTTTTTGCAGGCTTTTATTGGGATTTACCCGGTACACAGTAGGCAGGGGTGCTGGGGGGCCGGGAGGCTGGCAGGCCTCCCAGCCCTCAGCAAGTCCTCACTCTATCTGGGCTCTCCGGTGATCTCTGCTTCTGCTTCTTGGCTTCTTGGCTTCTGCTGGCATCCCCGTGACACCCCCCTTAAAAGCCCAGTCTCAGCCAAGGTGAATCCTATCTACATCTGCCCACACCCTACTCCAGGTGCCCGTCATCAGGCATTCATTCAGGACCACAAGGATCCATCATCTATCCTGATGGCGGGAGGGTAGAAAAGCCTGACATTTTTTCCTTACCCTACACCGCTGATGAGTTTTTAAAGTTCTCTGGCTATTTTGGATAGCAGACCTTATCAGAGATCTTTTGCAAATATTTCCTACTTTTCTGTGACTATGTAGTCTCTTGAATATTTTAACATTTTTACCTTTTTCCAGTGTGAGTGAGAGCACTTGCTATCTCTTTTTCTGGACCTTACTTTTTAACTTGATGTTATGTGCTAGAGAAATTTTCATGTGAATAGGTCCATAATTTATTGTTCTTTTATCGCTGCATACCATTCTAATGTTTGGCTATCTCCTGATGGCTGTAACCAGTCTCTTAATGAGAGTCTCAGGACTGTTTCTGACCTTTTGCAGGACAGGCAGTACAGCACACACGTCATGTACCATAAGCACAGGTATGTCTGTGGGAGACACATTCCATCAACAGGCTGAACTTGGCACTTGGGGGGAAAGGTTGCTAACTTATTGCATGCTTGTTCATGCATGGATTGCAGGAGTTTTATTATTGAAGACTAACTGTGATTAGAGAAGTCTCCTCTTCTCAGAGACAAACCGTGGACCCCATAATAAGAACTTCAAGTCCTGCTCTGATGACACATTGACTTTCTAGTTCCTTCTCACCTCTGGGCTTTCACCCAGGTGGGACTGCTTATCTCTAATGCTCTGCTGGATAACTCCAGCTCATGTCTGCCTAAATACCACCTTCTCAGGGAAGACTTTCCTGACTTCCTCAAGTGATGCTGATCCCCTCTGTTACTCATTCTCATAGCTCCCCAGACCTTTGCCTGTTCAGGACCCACAACAATCCTTACTCACATGCATTAATAAAATGACCTGTCAGCCATTGCTCCATGAAGGCAGTGCCATGTCTGTTTTATTCCACTGTATCTCTGCATCTAACCCAGAGACTTAAGGTTGGTAAGTAATAGATAAATATTTGTAGGATGAATGAACTTCAGATCATTAGACAACTGTCTCCCTGTGTCGGCTCAATTCTATCTTTCATAAAACTGGTTTAAAAATTAATGTCTTGGGCCTACCTGGTGGTACAAGGTGTTAAGACGCAACCTATGAAGCTATCTGCAGCCCCTGTAGCATGAGTTCGATCCCCAGCCAGGGAGATATCCATATGGCACAGCAGACCTCTCCTGACTTGCCCGATGCTCCCCTCAGCAGTGTATTTCAGTCAATCTGCCTGTTCTGTTCCCCACTCTGTCTCTGATGAGTCCTCTCAACCCCCACACTTCTGGCCTATACCCCAGTTCTTGTATGCATAAATAATCTTAAAAAAAAATTAAAGTCATGCTTGTATTTAGTAAGGCTTGAAAAAAAACAAATGTTTTGGTAGAATTTGGATTTGGAGAAAGGGCACTTTCAAAGAGACAACAAAAACATCTGGACTTTAGAGGGCATCATCTAGGTTCCCCACAAATGCTAAATTGGCCACCAGCTGGCATGGTACCTGGACACCAAGCAGCATTAGTTTCCAAACATCCTTTTCATACCAGTCTCTTATTCACATCCCAGGTCAATTCTAAAGATTGGGATCACACTTCTGGGTTTATGCTGCTTATCTCTGATCACCTCTGAAGGACTGGGCTAAGAAAGGTAAACATGCATGTTTTTGCATTACAGGCTTTAAAAAAGACTTAGAAGAAAAACAAGTGGAATTTTGTGTCCAAATAACTATTCTCTGTTCAGGGAGGGAAAGGAGTCACATACTTGGTTCCTGGACAAATCCTAAACTTCAGCTGAGTGCAGAGTTTTAGCTGTCAATGTAAGCAGTCTCTGCAGAGGGATGTTATACACAAAGGAATTCCAACCATGAAAGATTGACATTTGTTGTTATAAAAGCTCATGTTTCTGAAATATTGAAACAAAGGGATTGCAAAAGATGTTGCAAAATATCTTGTACTTATTACTTATTTTCTATATAAATTTATTTATTCTGATTCTGAACCAATGCCATTTTCTTTTTCCCAAAGCCTTTTCTTATAAAGAAAACTGACTCATGAGCTACTCCAGAAGAGGTCAATGATTTGTTTTAATTACTTCTCCAGGGGAAGGAGGAGAAACTCAGACAAATAAAGAGTTGGTTTTCTATAAGAGAGCATGCAGGAATATGTTGACACATTACCTCTTCTCCCACAGAGGCTTTAAACAACAGAGGAAAGAATATAAAAGACTTGTTATTCTCTGTCTCTTAATCAGCATTTGTATTTCAAGGATTAACAACGACTTATTATTGGACTCCCTAGGGTCAGGGAACTTCAAATGGAATATGATTTGAAATTGATAAACAATGTGCCTCTTCCTAGGACGATCACTTCAAAATGTTGGAGGCTATTTTTGCCCTGCACATCCACTCCCTCCCCATCACAAGTTTACAAAATACATATTGTGGGACATTAAGTGAGGTTTTTATTGCCTATTTTTAGTGTAACTCTAGCTATTGAGTGGCCCTGCATGTGAGACACAGGCACAGGCAGAGCATAGAAGTGATGGGAGCACAGATTCTGGTGTGTGTGTACTTCCTCCTAACGGTGGGAACTTGGACCATTTACATGACCTGTCTGAGAATTAGTGTTTCTATCTGTAAAACTGGATTGTTGGCATGGCTCAAATGAAACAATGGAAGTAAATAATGGTTATAAAGTTTCACCATGGTGCCTGGCATGTAGTTAGTGTCTCATAAACTGCAGTTGTTATTGTTAGTGTTATCAGATGTTGAAGAGAAGACTTACACATTGCTTTCAGCAATCCTAAAATCCAGAAGCAAAACAGGACTTGGGCAAGTACTAGGATAAATAAAACTGCAAGACATTGCATGATTTCTGTTGCAGATTATTTGAAAGAGGTAGTGGGATATCCTGCCACAAAATCTGAACATTTTATGCAGTAGAAGATGGGACAGTATTTTCGTGTACTATTTCTATTTTATTACATTTTTTAGAATGATTAAGACTTTTGCCTCCTCTGTAAATGTGGAAGGGGAGACACACTAAGTCCCCTCTCTTATTTTTTTTTTTTATTTTGATATGTTGATGGAATCTTTCAAGTTAATTTCAGCTTATTTCCATGTGATTTGAGCCGACTGGATCACTACACCAAGTAAAATGTGCTGTTAGATGGATTTGGTGTTATAAGTTGGAATATAAATATATTCCAAGAGATGTGAGGACCAGTGGAATCATAAATTAAGAACAGGATGCTCTGTTAGTTCACTCGAGAAACAATAGCCAAGATGAAGGAATAAGAGATGTATTGGGGATAACACCCATAAAAGATAAAAGGGAAAGAGAAATGGAGTGGATAGAATAACTTCAGTCTGTGATGCAGGTCTAACAGCTTTGAGAGGAAGAGAGAAAGAAAGAAGGTTGGAAAGGAAAAGCTTCAGATCATAGTATAGTTTGCGTAAGTCTCAGTGAGATTATTGGGGTATTCTCAATTGGCAGAAATGACCATCATGGCCTGTCATTGGCTGGGAGCTCCCAGAGTGAGGACTTCTGTAGATTGCTTTGGCGGGTTCCAAAGACACTATACCTGGAGGTTGTAAGTTAATAGCACTTCTTCCAATTGGCTTTGCCTGAAGGGAGAGCTATAGATACACCTTCATAGTTGCCGCAGCTGGTCTGAAAATAGGACAATCCCATAAGAAGAATAAGCTCTCAGAGATTATAAAAGTGATTACTAAAATGAGACATTCAATTGAAGAATTGAAAATTAAAGTTAATAAAATCTTTCAAAATGTAGAATAAGTCAGAGATAAAAAAAATGAAGTACACGATATTTTAAAATAAAACACCAGAAAAGCAATACAATAAAGTCATTATCCTATTAATGGAAGTCTTAGAAAACTGAAAGAGAGATAATGAAGGAAATGATCTTGCAAATTGAAGAAAAATTCCTAGAACTGGAAACTCGGTAGAGTGTTCATTCAGTACAATGAATAAAGAAAGATTGACATCTGGAAATATCCTCATTAAATCACTGAATACTAAAAAGAGAAGATTGCCAAAGCTTTTAGAGAGATATAACAGTTCATGTACAAAGGAATGTGAATCAGACCACATGACACTTCTGAAGAGCAGTGACTCCATGCTAGAAAACAGAAGACGAATTGCGTTAGCGATGGTAAAGAGTGACTTGCATCCTAAACTTTTATCTCTGGTCAATTATGAGAAAAGATTAAAGCATTCAGAAAATAAAATTTGCAAGCAACTTTTCTTAGCTACTGGAGGATATATGCCAGTATAAGAGGAATGAAAAAGAAATGAGAAACACAGGATTATAAAGGAGCCAATTTAACAAACAATGACAGGAATTTTCAGGATGACATCATGCCAGGTCTAGCGTCTCAGACAAGATGGAGCAAGAGGTCAGACAGAACCAGCGGGAGGTCTCAATGGAATAAAATGTGTGATTGAAACAGGCAAATAATTGAGAATATAATAAAAGGTTGAAAAGACCCCCTCTTACCAAAGAAGAGAAGGAAAAAGAGGATGACCAGAAAAAAACAAACTGTAAATGTGGAGGCAAAAGAAGCAACTCAAAATGTATTATTGATTTAGGTAAATGACATTGAGAAAAAATGGAAAAGTTATTTACTTTGTGGGTAGAAATTCTCTCTTTACATGGTTCAAGAACCCTGGCTTTGAGGGCCTCCCTGGTGGTGCAGCTGTTGAGCACTGGGCTGCGAGGCTGCCAGGCTGCCTGCAGCCTCTGCAGTGCCAGTTCGATCCCTGGCCACTGGGCGAGGGTCCCACATGGCGGGCAGACCTCTCCTGCCGCCCGCTGCTCCCCTCAGCAGTGTACTTCGTCAGTCTGCCTGTTCTGGCTCTGGTGAATTCTCTCACCCTCCCATGCTTCTGATTATACCCAGTGCTTGTATAAATAAATAAATAAATAAATCTTAAAAAAAAAAAAAAGAACCCTGGCTTTGAACCTGTTGGAGATGAAAAGAAATCTCAGTATACAATTTGGCCAAGCAGCCAATTATGTTTTTAAACTGATGGAAACACTGCTTATCCATTTTTAAATTTCAGAGTTGACCCATAGATAAAGCAGGAGTATTGATGAAATTTTAGGGAAAATGTGATTTTTAATAAACACTTGACAATGTAAAATAATATATGGTTGAGAAATGGAATGTGGATTGGAGAGACGTGTAGAGGAAGAGTAAGGCCATTTTCCAAACTGGTACCATACAGTAAAAAGTTGATTGAAACAATCTAATAATGTAATGCAATGTTACAAAAAAAATAACAAATGGAAGAATTAAAAATAACACTAATTCTAAATATTGCGAAGAGGAGGGGAAAGAAGCCATTGTTCTGAGATAAAATTTCATATCTCATGAGTTCATTGGTAATGATTATAGATGACAATTGGATATAGAGTTATAATAACTATATTAAAGGACAGTCAACACGGAAATAACTAATCAAAGAACTAAATACAAAAATGAAAATTGATGAGAACATATCAAAAGCTGGCTGGGACAATGCCAAATTTTGTGAGTTCTGGATTATTTGAGTTTTACTAAGAACAAGTATTATTTTGATAAAAACTATTAAAAACAAAAGAAACTCCTAAATCTTGTATTGTTTAAAGCAAAAGAGTTTGCCATAGCAATTTTATAGTGTGTATAATCCAGAGGAGTAGATTTTAAAGTCAGTTAGATTCTCTGCTGAAATGGAGCTAAGGGTTTGCAATAATCATGTTCAATTCTTTCTGGCTGCAGCCAACATACCCCAATCCCCCAATTTCTCTGTCTTTCTGTTTCTGTCTCTATCTTGCCTTTCTGTCTGTCTGTCTGTCTCTGTTACTCACTCACACACACACACACACACACACACATACACATACACACATGTATGCCTGCACAATACACCAGAATGGATAAGAAAGTTGGCACACTTCTTAAGGAGACACAAATATAGGAATCACCATTTTTAATTGTCTGTCCAAATCAAATTATTATTTCATATACACAATAAAAACGTGCATTTGTTGACATATTGTAAGCATTAGCTTTGTAGTGATATAACAATTAGTAGAGCATTCTGGAGCCACTGACCTAGACACCATCCAGGTCTCAAGCTTGTTCTTTTTTCTAACACTCTCTTTAGGCAAGGGAAAAATGTATAATTTTTATCTCACTTTTGGGTCAATAGTTAAGTTGGCTAGGAAAACTGCTGTCTTCTGTAACCTTGTCATCGAAGTCCATAAGGACAGCTTCTTTGTTATTCAGGAGAAACCCATCTTGTTCTCAGCTTCTTCCTCCTTCATATATGGTTGGATCCCAGAAAATCTAGTCTAAGCTCACTTTTGAGACGTTTGGACCATGTGCCACCTTGTTAACACCATTGTAGACATCACTTCCTTGCATCTTAGTTTTTACAAGTTTATGGATACAGAAGAAAAAAGAGGACAGCCATTTTCACTGTTGAAGGATGTGTAAATATTTTTTGCATATATTTCCATGCATCATGTTAGGCAATTTGTGTGTGCCATCTCATTTAATTTTCACAATAATCTTAGGAGGCAAGGTCTATTATTAGTCTCAGTTTCATGTGTGTAAATCACTTACGTATGAAGCAGTCAAACCAGGATTTAAAGTCAGTCTGGGGCCTCCCCGGTGGCGCAGTGGTTGAGCGCTGGGTTGAGAGGCTGCCCGCAGCCTCTGCAGCGCCTGTTCCATCCCCGGCTGCTCCCCGGCCACCGGAGGAGGGTCCCACTTGGCGCACAGACCTCTCCTGCCGCCCGCTGCTCCCCTCAGCAGTGTATTTCGGTCCTTCTGCCTGCTCTGCTCTCCGCTCTACTCTGGTGAATTCTCTCGCCCTCCGCCCTTCTGACTGTACCCAGTGCGTGTATAAATAAATAAAAAAATAAATCTTTAAAAAAAAAAAAATAAAGTCAGTCTGTCTGGTTCCAAATCCTGGACTATAAAGACTTGCCGGTCTACGGTATGCCTTATGGTTGGGTTCATCTTCATTCTTCTCCTGCTCTGTATTGTTTAATGAGAACTTTATCATAGCAGATCATTACTTTACCAAATATAGTATTGTCCATTGAAATCATCTTGTTTTATTCCTATAGGTCCATCCTTAAAAAACTTTTTTGTAGAACTGACCAAAATCACTTTACAGGCTTGGTTGGTCCCATAGTTTTGTGCACTGAGACCATATCCCCTCTGACCTTTTTCTAGCATTTTACCAATCACTAGTTTTACATCACAAAACCTCAAACAGAATCGGTCTTTAAAGCACGTCTTTGGAAGGGAAGAACTAATTCCAAACAATCATAGCTGTTAAGTAATTTGAAGCATTTTCCTCCCACATAAAATACCTTAAATGTGACTGTATTGGATAAAATTCTCAGCAGATTTGTAAAATATAAGATGAAATTTTGCATCACATCCAAAATGCCAAAATTTTAACTTTTTAAATAATTAGGCAAGAAACAAAATGGCAAACTACAAATACAACATGTTGTTTTTATAGAATGCTCATATTCATTTATAATGATGAGTATTTTAATGCAGGATCTTAGGTAATATGTTTTTTGACATGTAGTAGCAGTTATATACAATGTCCTGTGAATAGATATAAAGACTAAGGCATTCTGTGAAAATATGACTCTTCAGTGGTAGGAGAAAATGTGTAGTTGGGTGGATTTTACATGAGTGAACTTACTCTGTAAGGTCTGCTATTTAATAAGGAAAAAAACCAAATAACATGTCATTTGAGTGTCTACAGTTTTCATTTGTAGTTCAGTTCATTTTTTTATCAAAAGCAACAAACCAAAAAAAACAGATTTATGTGAATAAAGATAAAAACTAAAGACATGAAAATAAGGCAGAAAACTATTATGTCAGGATGTTTGAAGTGATGTCTTGATTAAGTATTGCTCTACTTTTGAATCAACTTTATTTAGAAATGATTTACATAAAATAAAATGTGCATTTTAAATGCATGATGTGATGAGTCTTGACAAATGCATACAACTCTTTAACCACCCTGGCAGTCAAAGCTCAAAATATTTCTATCATTACAAAAATTCCCCTGTGGCCCATTCCAGTCAACTTTCCTCCACCCCAGTCTCGGAGAAATACAGTGGATGTGACTGCATAACCTGAATGTTTTAAACCATAGTGGTTGACTTGTGCAACCACCAAGACTCAATTTGACTTGTTTAACCAAAAATTCCAGATCTTTTGAAAACATGACTTCTTTGAATAAAGAATGATTCTTCCATTTCCCAGATATGGATCAATTCACAAATTCCAGAGCACCCTGAATGAGGGAGGCGGGTGACCGAATCTTGACTGAATACCCACTGTGAAGCCATTGTCAAGTACACCTCAGAGTCACGCTGCCTGTCTACCAGGACAACCGAACAAGATGTCTTCCTGAGGACTCACAATACCAGTGATAAAGAATAAAATGAGCCTCAAATCAGGTTCATCAGAGTAAAAATGCCAGACACATAGCATGTTTGTTTGCTTAATTTCTGGATATTGAGTCAGAATATATAGTTTACCTCATGGTTCTGGAGAGGGGGATGCATAGGGTGAGGGATGAACAGAAGTCACTCACTCTGGCACCAGGAGAGCCATGCGTGCAGGGCTGCCTACCCAGCACTGGAGTGTCCAGTGGTGATGGGGACTGTCTTGGAGTTGGCTCCTGGGAACGCTCTCTGATTCCCAGCCTCCTTTACCTTTTTCCTTTTTTCCAAGACTATTCTCTGCTTTGCCCTTCAGTTCTATGCACTACTCAGTATTCTTCCAATAAAACTCTTCTCTGTTTATGTTAGCCAGGTTTGATCTCTGGTTTTTGCAATTACAAACCCTCATTAGTACAGACTGTATATAAAAGAAAACCAAGTTGATGTAAGAGAAATTGAGAGAGAAGGAGATATACAGGAATTTTGATGACACATTTGTATCTCTTAGTTTCAGTTTTGGGAAGAATTTCCAGTTACTAAACTAAAAAGCATCCTTTAAGTATTTAAGTACCTAGACCTAGGATTCTGTCATGATGAGTTGAAATATATTTAAATTAGGTATCCTCCCATTTTTAGTTTCTTTGATTTAAATAATTAGCACACGAGGAATTAATGATCAGCTTTTTCCCTATAATAGGAGTTCAGGTCAGGTCATAGATTTACCAATGAAAAGGGGAGGAGTTGAAAGTGTGAATGTTTTTGACTGACTGAAGAAAATATGTCACTCCAAAATATTTCAAGAACCTAACTATCTAATATGTCACTCCCATTATTGGAGATGCCACACTTCTCATTTGTTTAATACTGTTGGATGATGAGCCATTCAGTGATTTACTACTCATTTTTTATGCTTTAACACTTGGATTTTGTCAAACAGATAGTTATCTGGCATTCATTGTTCTTTGATTAGGCATTAAATGGCTGCCTTACCCACCCTCAGACACAGATTCAAGGGATATTGGCTATCCACAGCCTGATATGATGCTTTCCTTTTTCATGCAAGGACTAGTCTTCCTCATTCTAACTCCCTTTCTCTCAGGGAGTGACCCTCAGCAATGAATCACCATAAACTCCTGAGTGACTGTTAATAAACTCCCCCCCCCCACCCGCTATTCTGAATGGATCCTCTTCACAGTTTACCTCTGAAATTCTTGGCAACTCACCACCAGGTAAGGTGAACTAGAATCTGTGCCTTCCAGAGTTGTCTATAGTTTTCTTTCTTTTACCTTGAAGTCTGTACCAAGTCTTTCAAAAACAGATTTTGCTGAGTAATATTCAGTGTTTAGAGAAGCCAAAGATACATAAAGACAAACAGAAGAATCATGTTTTTCCATTCTTTTACTTAGACAAGTGATATTTACAGGATTTCTCTGTTTTCTAGTGTCTTCTTATGCTGGAGAAAGAAAACAAACAAGTGAGCCCACAGCTGATAGCAGAGATCCTTTCAGAAAAGGCAAGTTTCCTTTCTGGTAACTTACTGTTCTTTTGTGATCATGTGGGCACAATAAACTGTTATCATGATCCATTGCTGTGTAACAAATGACCCCAAAACTTAATGGGTCAAAACCACGAAAGTCACTTTACTAACCTACCTCTCATGGTCTTGGGGTTTGACTATGCCCAGCTGAGCACTTCTTGCTCAAGGTCTCTTTGACGATCACTGTCAGATGATGGGTGGGGCTGACACCATCTCAGAGTAGCCTCAGTCTCAGGCATGACCATGATTGGCAGCTGGCACTGAGCAGAGACTGTCCCTTGGAGCACCTAGTGTGACCGTTGTCTGTGGTCTGAGCATGGTGCTTGCAGTCCCACAATCCTGCTTTCCCAACATGAAGTTCTTCAGAGGCTAGAGGGACTGAAATTTACTGAATTAGGTTTATTAATTTATTTTTTAATGAAATTTTTATTTCTGTATCATTGGTTTATAATACTACATAAGTTCTGGTTATAGATCTTCACATCTCGGTTTGTGTATATGCCTCATTGCCCTCACCACCAAAGTTTTATGCCAGTAACACTCTCCCACTGACACCCTCCATCCATTTCTGTCACTTTCCTTTGTTCCCAATAATCACTATATTTTTCTCAGAATCTGTGTTATTTTTGTTGTGCTTTGTTAGTTAATTTGGCTTTCTTTATATTTCACATACAAGTGAAACTTGTGATAGTTGTCTTTCTCTTTCTGAGTTATTTCACTCTATATAATCACCTCAAGTTGTTCTAAAAGACAAGATTTCGTCTTTTTTTTTCCAAGTGGCTCAGTGATATTCCATTGGACACATATACCACAATTTCTTTGTCTGTTGTTGGACATTTAGGTGTTTTTCTGGTCTTGACTGCAATGGATAGTGCTGTTGTGAACATAGGCGAGTTAATATATTTTTGAATTCAAATTCATGTCTTCAGGTTCTTCAGATAGAAACCTTGGAGTGGAATTGCTGGATCATGTGGAATTTCTAGTTTCAGATCTTAAAGAACCTACCTTAAGGAAGTTATCACTTCCTGTGATCAACTTTGGCGGTTAAGTACATTCATGCCCACCACAGTCACAGGTCTTCCCGGATTCAAGCTGTGGGAACACACAGTCCATATTTTGATATGTGGAAGGCAAACACTTTCCAAAAAAACCTTGCAGGAAAGGATACGTTGTCAGCCATTGATGGAAAATACAATCTGCCACGTGGGCATCTCATGACAGAGTCTCAGCAGAATAACAGCACAGCTTGATGTTCTCCACCAGCTCCCACTGGGTAGGGTAGGTGACTCTTCCTGACTCTGGTTCTATTCTTTTGTCAACTAGGGTCTTCCATATTTCTTGATACTTGCTCCTTTGAAATTCCGTCCTAGTCTATGGTTGATGGAGTCACTGCTGTGAACTAAAATGATGAGAGGAAGTGTGAAGAGCATTGCATCCTGGGTTTGTTTCCTGGGAGGTTTATTATTTACCTGTATGACTTTGAACAAGCCATGAAATCCCTGGGCTTCAGTTACTCTCTTTGAGAATCAGGGAAAAAATTGTACTTCCATTATAAGGCTGCTGTACAGAGTAAATGAGATGCAATGGAAATAGGGCACTTGGGATGTACTGAGCTCAATAAATATGCCTTTTATTACCCTGTACATCAGCTGATGGAATTCAGGCTCTTACTGAATCTTGTGCTCCAAGTTTTTAAATCATGTACTGTGGTCTACACAGTATCAAAAAGTGAGTATTTGCATATATTATTTTTCATACACGTGGTAAAATATATAATATGCTCTCAAATAGAAATTAAATGGAATCAGATATAATACATAGAAATTCTCATCTTGTATCCTGTGCTACAGTGAATCCTCTGCTTCTCCCCTTCGATTTAAAGTCCATGGCCTTAAAAACAGATTTTCTACAGTTGTAGAGGAGTATCCATACCATGCTGTGTGTGTAAGTGGCAGGATATACATACATCCAGAGAGAGAAATGCTTTTTTTCTTTTCACTTTATGTTATTCTATACTGCTTAAATGTTTTAGAGTAATACATTTCTATTGTTCTTAACATTAAAAAAATATCAACGCAGAAGGTTCCTTTGGCCTCATTACCCAGACCTCACTCATTGTCTGTTTAAATGCTCTGTTTCTTTCTTTGCCAATGGATTTGTTCCATAGAAACACACAATGGGGAAATTTGGAAATGCCATTCTTTCTTGAACTTTGTTGTGAACAAGGAAACAACTGCTCTCTGAGAGGTCCTTTCCCTCTAGACACTTTGGATGTAGGAGTTTATAGACCTCTGTGGTTAGAGAAAGAAAAAAAATTCTTCTGCATCTAGGTTTCCTTGGATGATCCTCCCACTTACCTAAAAGCTCTTCCTCTGTAGCTATGTCCCTCTCTTCCCAGAAACTTCTCTGCTAGGAAGGAAATTCATTTCCTGAGTCAATATTGAGCCAGGCTGGTGGCTTTTCTTTGCTCCGTATGTAATTTTCTAACGTGCATGACATAGGCATGATGGCCACACATGTATGGGTTCCCTTGTTCTCTACTCTTTGGACCCACCTCTGTGCCATAGTTACTGGAAAAGACAATGTGAGGGGTCTGGTCTGGGCTAACCACTGGCAAGAGGAGAAAGTGTTATATTACCACATGCACTGCCAAGCCAGAACAGCCTGTGGCCTTGACTGCGATGACCAGCACTGTGCTTATTCATAAGTCCTGGTAAAATGACAGGAAAATTATGGTTCCTTGATGGCCACACCCTTTGAGTCAGTACTATCACCACTATGACAGAATGAAATCCTCCCTACTGCATATATTTCAGTGTATATGTGCCGCTTTATTTTTACCAGTTATGGATGCATACTCTATAGTGTCATTTAGTAGACAGGACTTGCTTTAGGCCTTCCAATTCAAAAATATTTTGCCATAAAATCCACCTGTAGCTTAATTGGGCCTAAACTGGTTATTTTAAAATACAAATGCCCTGCCAGACAATAAGCCCATTCATCCTTCAGTGAGAATTATTTAACTAAATAATATATGCATATGTTAGTGTGCAGACTGAGGGGTACACCAGGACCGTCAACCAGCATGCTCTAAAGAGGATCTGTCATATGCTGCATAAATAGGATAGTGTTCATAGAAAAAGAAGAGACAATAGGATAATAGCTTTCCAGTAAAACACCCAAATTTACCAACCCCTCGGGATAACTGCCCAGTCACTTTTTTGCTGGGCTATGGTTTGGGACTCACAATGCTTCCCTACCTAAGACAACAGTTTTCATCTGGCTCTAGTAACTACTTCCTCCAATCCTTATCTGCTGTTCTTGCCTACTTAATTTCCCTTGTCGATTTTCTTTAACTCCACCCAGATATCTGTTCATCATCCCTTTGTCAAATGTTCTGCAATCACCCCTTTTAAATGTGCCATTTGGTTTTGGATTGGACCCAGACTGTTTGAGTAACACCACTAAGAATGGCCTCAAGAAACATACCTCCCTTATTTAGGTTTTCTAAATTCCTGCTATGAGTGAGACCATCCGGTATTTTTCTTTATCTTTCTGGCTTATTTTGCTGAGCATGATCCCTTCCAGCTCTATCCTTGTTGCTGCAAATTGTATGAGTTTATCTTTTTTGATTGCTACTTAATTATGATAAAGTAAAAATCAAAATCAACAAGGAACTATAAGCCAGAGACACACTATAGGGGGGCGAGGAGGGAGTAGGATCAAAACAAAGGGGGTGGGAATTGTATGCAGACTATAACCAAGATGAAAATGCATACATTGTGCAAAAATGAAAAATGATGTAAAATAAAGAAACAGACCTCCAGAATGGAATATGAGAATTGCATTGAATGGTAGGTAGTAAAAATGGTCTCCCCACGACAGCCATTCTGATCTTTGGAACCAGTGAATATGTTTCACGGCAAAGGGGAATTGAGGTGGCAGATGGAATTGAAGTTGCAAATCTTTTGACCTAAAGGTAGGGGGATTATCCTGGATTATCTGACCCTTTAAGGGTCACTAAAAGTGAAAGAGGAGATAGAGAGTTAGTGTCAGAGTATGCGATTGTGAGAAAACCCACCAACCATTGCTGACTTTGACATAGAAGGGGACCTTGAGCCATGGAATGCAAGCTCCTTCAAGAGTCAAGGAAATAGATTCTTCAGGCTCCTCCTGGAGACTCCAGTAAGAATGCAGCCCTGCAACACCAAAGTTTTAATCCAGTGAGATCCATATCAGACTTTTCACCCACAATGCTGTACGATAATAAATGTATATAGTTTTGAGCCACTGTGTTTGTAGTAATTTGTTTCAGCAACAATAGAAAATTGAGATCAGTTGTTAACATTTTTGATGAGAACATAAGACCTTCTTGATGTAAGAAAATAGGATGTATATAATCCACGGCATATTTTTCAAATTATTCCTAACAACGGAGATTGGAATGCAGTGCAGGTAGAGGGTGAAGTGTTGAAAGATCAAATAGCTGTGGACCTTAGTTGCTATGGTAAAGATCAAGATTGTGGCGTGAGCTGATGGTTCCTGTCAGTCCTAAGTAACGCACACAAATGAAAGTTCTAATTAAAGCTATAAAGGTCCTGTCAGGGCATAAGTAGAAAATTAGACACCTTTCTGCCAGCTTTAAAAACATTGCTTTCCCCTGTTTGACACATTAAACACAGTGAGGAACAAGCCAGTGTTGGGGAGTTGCAGCATCAGTGTCTGATTTGCTAAGGATACAGGAGAGAGTGGAGGGAGTGGGAAGTTGAGACATGGGATGAGAATGTTTGAGCAGACACAGCTAAGAACTTTGAATCTTCACATTCTCTTTAAATGTTTTACAGATAAGCACCTCAATCCAGCAGAGGGGCTGAGACATGAGATGAAGAATGTTATACTTACAGTTTGATCTTTGAAATCAGACTCAGAGACAGGACTGTGCAGCTAAGTTTAGTGTTGTTTCTTTTTTCCACTTTGCTTCCTGTTATCTTATATAAAAAGCATCGGAAGTGGCTAACATTTGGAGGTTTGTTGGGATTTTGACTGAATTCATGTTACCTACGATGAAATGGTCGCTGTGGGTCTTCAGTGTTGAGGACATAAGTTTCTCACCCAGATGAAAGGAAGATGAGGTGAGCGTGTCTCCTCTTTCCATCTGCTTTGTTGACCAGGCTCCATGACCTATGACCAGGCTCCATGTCCTATGACTTTCAGTTAGATTTGGCTAATTTGAGATTAGAGGGTGAGCAGAGAAGGAAAGGGCAGGGAATGAATTTCCATTGCTGCCTTCTAGCTGGGCCACAGCTGACCAAGTCTGCCACAGCTACTAGGTTAGACACATAGCTGGAGGGCTTAGCCTGTGTCAATAGCTTACTGCTCTTTCTAGCCCTTGGTCCTCTATTTGTTTCCCTTAACACTGTCCCTTTCCAGATATTCTCTTCATTTAACTGTCTTCAAACATCCCTTTTTTCTTGCCAGAACCCTGCCTGTTACCATCATCATATCATCATCCTCACCGTTGTCATCATCACCATCACAGTCAACATTTATCGAACACTTGTTATATTCCAGGCATTGTGACCAAATACCTTACAAGCATTAGCTTATGTCATCCTCACCATAACTCTATGAGATACATGACTATTATTATGCTGTTGTAAAGGTAAGGAAATTGACATTTAGAAATTGGTACAAATCTTTCCCAGCTAATAAATGATTGAGACAAGATTTGAACCCAATTTACAGTATTTGATGGCACAGAGTAGAATAAGTGTAGAACATAGCTTTTGAAGTCAGAGATACTCAACTAAATTTATCAAGTCATAATCTAATTCAAAACACCTAATCCCTCTGAGCTTAGGTTTTCTTATTTCTGAAATGAGAACTGCATTGCCTCTACCACATAGAGTTCCTTGTTTGCAAGTAACAGAACCAACAGTGGCCAATTAATGGCAGGAATCCAGAAAGTTCAAAAGGATCGAGGCAGCAACAACTAATGATGCATTCTCCAAGGCTTCCATGTTGTCAGCTCTAGCCACTTTCCATCCATAGCTTACTGGACTGATGACTCAGATTCCCCCGGAGGGTGTCTATCTGGGTGTACTTATGTTACTTATCCACAGCAGTAACTAGGTAGGATAGAGTACTGATTCTGCATTCTGTTATGAAGAATCACTATCCCTCGGAAAAATCAGTGTAATTTTACCAGAAAATGGGGCAAGAGATGCTGTGAAGACAACAAACAAACTCTATAAAACCTGCTTCTATGCATGCTGCAAGAAGCAATGAAGATAATAGCAGTTGACATAGGGACCAGGTTTTTCTTTTTCTTCTTGCCAGAGTATTCAGAAGAATAGAAAGGAGTTTAACAGTAGTGAAAAAAATGGTGGTGAAGGGAATTCATCTTCCACCGTTGTATTTCTGGCAGAATCTCTCAGGAGTTACTTGATATCTTTTTCCTTGTGCTCCTAAGTCCTTCCCAATGACTGTCAACCCCAACCCACAAAGGCCCTGCTTGTATAGACTTTCCCCATTGCTTACAGTCTTCCTGCAACTGTCTGTTCATGTACTTCCTCTCCCTCATCTGATAATTGTTCATGGTTGTTGAGGACCTTTCTTTTTCTCCAACGTTGAAAAAAACATCAAATATAGAAGAGTTGAAAAAATCAGGTAATGAATAATCATGAACACATCACTTAGATTCCACCATTTTATATATATATATATATATATATATATATATATATATATATTGCTTTGTGACAATGTCACACATCTGTCCACTTGTCCATGTATGCATACAAGTCTCTGTTGAACAGCATTGCACCTTAGTGGGTTTATAAAGGATCCTTTTTTTTTTATAACAAACCCAAATCTTTAATAAAACACTAACAAAGAACCAACTAAGAGAGAGCTCAGCAACTCCTAGGGGTTGAACCAATGTCTCTTGGTTATTGCTTTGAAAAGAAGAAGTTTTTACAGCACTTGCTTCTCACAGAAAGTAGCCATTTGTTCTTTTCTGATGGGTTCCTTGACTTCTATCATTTCTAACTATTCTCTAAAATAGAATTTTTCAAGAACTGCTTAGGGAATGATGGGAAAATTCTTAGGAAAAATTCATGGACTGAAGTGAACCCAAACCAGTGTGGATGGAACATTTCCTATATAGTATAATAATAGTAATGATAACAATAATACATTTTGAAAAATACCCAAAATCTGTCCCACAATTACCAAGGGTATTTTCACATCTGATCACCAAATCCTGAAACTGTCTAAGATTCTAGGAGGGACGCTTCCAGTTTGGGAATGAGATAAGCATCTCAACTCCTAAGGACTATTTGAATACCAGGATGATTTACATATCCCAACTTGCATTCCATTCTTATTGACTAGATGCCACTGTGAGATATGTGATTCTGGTTCAAGTCCCTGAACTCAGGAATCAAACATCTGGTTTCCTGTTGACTCACTTACTTGTGGAAAGGGGATTTTGAGCCAGTGCTGGTCAAATTTTAGGTGCAAAGGCAATGAAGTGAAGAAACAGAATAGCCATTTTTGAAGTATAAACAAAAATCAGTTTATATTCAACTCCAAAATATGGTGCCTCCACTCTTGGTGCCATTTGTCTGTGTTCTAGTATAAAGTTTCATTTCTGCATTACCTCTTGATGGTTTTGTAGCAATGGAGAAGTGTGTTTTGGGAGAGTAGGGAAGTTGGAGTTAGCACGTGGCTGGGGGAAATCTCCTGAAAATAGGATATTGAGGAATACTCCTGCCCATACGAGAGAGAATGTCTAATCTCTACTGCAATGAGCATTGGGACATAAAAAGTATCCCTATGTGTTATAGAACAGAAGTAAAGGTGAAAAGTAGTAACTAGATAAGAGAAGTATGAGTATCACCTACATAAGTGAAACAGACTCAAGAAGTTCCTGAGTTCAGCTCACCTCTGAGTTCACCTGGCAAATTCTCAAGTAGCCAGGCATGATGTGATAAAGCCTGGCCTGGGGTGATAGGATATAACAAAAACAACAAAAAAGAGGTGAATGCTAGGGACAGGTAAAGTACTGCAGAAGTGATTTGAGTCACAGCTCGAGGGATGGGCTCTCATTTACTAAGTCAATCAGCACAGTCCATTCCCCAAGCCACAGTCATTGGATCAGAGATGATCACGTGACATTTACTGAAATACCCCAAAAGAGCGGTGTTCTCTCCTGGATGGTGTGTTCTGTGGATGTGACAATTGGAACTGTGCAGCTATGTTGGCACCATGAAGGAAGACAACCCCATGTTGCAGCTTACCAAGGAAGGCAAAGTAATTAGGTCATCAAGGGGACACTGAACCCCTGGCTCTACCTCCTCTGAAGCTTAAACACCCCCCTGAATTAACACATTTGGCCATGTCATTACATAACTACAAATTAATAATAGTGTTGGTGGAGTGCAGAAGGCATCACTAGCATTGTGTTACCCCATTATAGAAGATAATCTACCACATTCTCTGGCATATAGACAATGATCAATTAAAAAATAAGAGAGAGAGGAAAATATTTTGCCCAGCAGATGTTTTTGCTAAAAACCAGGTTAGAAGTCAAAATAAGACATACATTTTGGATGAACCTAGAGGGTGTTATGCTGTGTGAAATTTGTCCAACAGAGACAAACACACTGTGTATGGTTTCACTTACATGTGTATATAGAAACCAAACAAATTACCTAAATAAGATAAAAATAAATTTTTGGACCGTAAGACCAAATCAGCAATGAACAGTAGAAAGGGGTGGCGGGGATAAAGCTGTTAGAAAAGGGAAGTCAAGTATATGGTGAAAAATGGAAACTGGACTTGTCTTAGAGAACTTGATATAATGTATACCGACCTTGGTTTATAATGACACACACCTGAAACATATATAATATTACAATGCAGTGTACTTCAATAAAAAATAAAAGACATTACATGTGGGCATTAGCAGAGTGCTGGTGGTGGTGAGGGGGTAAGGGTTGGCTGTAGCCCTGAGGGGTAAGGGAGAGTTGAGGTAAAAAGGTCATATAGTTGTTTTCTCCTGTTCACCTTCTGCGACAGTGACAAAGCATCTGAGGAGGTGGAAACAGTGATCAGGAAACGTATTTTCTCCCATTTTCTCAGTTGCTCTTCAGATTCTCTCTATTCCTAACAGTCATTCACTCACAAGAGGGGAAGATCATATACTCTCTTATTTCTCAGGCCAGAAGGAACTAACTACCTAACAGGAAAAATAATAGTTGATAATGTAGTGTCATAAGAATTCCTTGTTGGTTCAGGGAACCCTACCCACTGACTTTGGAACTGGGTTCAGGATCCAGTTCCTGAACTGGTTCTGGAACTGTCAGTTCTGATGCTGACTTTCCTAAGGAACATTCTACCCACAGATAGCCTTTCCTACTGTTGGTAACTGTGCTCACTTTTCCAAAGTGAGGATAATGAAACCAACATGGTCTAGCTGAGGTACTTGAAAAATCTGCCCATCTGGAGTATGTAAGAAATGCTCACGTACTAGCTGGGTAAAGAGAAGAAATAACATCCTAGAAGAAACAAAAATTGCCTTTTCCTTCATATTCTTTTCCAGGGTTTTTGTGCACGGCGAGTGTGTGAGTTGTTAATGACCGACACCCAGGGGCCCTTTCTGAGGATCCTAAACAAATTTCAGAGAAAACAAGACATCATTATCACTAATAAATGAAGTCATAAAGTGAATGCACCAATTTCCAAACTACCATTGTGTGTGGGGAGATTATTTTTTTATATATGTTAAATGCATTAAGTTTTATGGCAACTGATTTCCTTCTGAGAGCAACAGCTTCTCCATTTATCAAGATGATTGCTTCCACACATGCATGTAGTTTTATTGGGAGACAGAGAGTTAATAAATATGGTGCAAATTAAAAACAGCAGCCCACCTTTGGGGAGGAATAAACGAGATGAGCAGGGTTATTAAAGAAAAGAAGCAGCTTACTCAAGGCCTGTGTACTGTGGCCAGGCCCTCTGGATCTCCAAGGAGGTCTGAGTATAAACAACAGAAAGGTCGGGGACTAGCCACCAGTAAATATCTGGTGACCCATAGGGCTTAACCCAAAAGAACATGAGTCAAGGCTATCACTGAAGTAATTTACGCACAAAGTACATAAAGAAGTAAATGAGAGAGTCTCAGCGCTCCTGAGATTTGCTGTCTATTTAGGAAGACAGATTATACACAACAGAAAGGTGGTACAGCATGCCCAATATCCACACCTAATGTAACTTAGAGCCGTGATTTTGCAGGAGCTCAGGGGATTGCTGTGGGGTTGGGTAGCTGGGGAGAGAGAAGCGGTTTGAGCTGGGCTTTGCAGGGAGTGTAAGGCTGAATGCCCAGATGGGTGAAAATGTGTATGAAATTGTGCAGGTTTCCTGAACCCAGTTCCGAAGTCAGTGGGTAGGCTTCCGTGCACCAACAAGGAATTCTTAGAGGTCAGCAGGTGATCTGAGAGTCAACTCAGTTCTGACACACATTAAGGGCCTAGTCTACCAATATCACCTTCTACTTCAGGTATTTGCCTGTCTTTCTAACTGACTGTAGATCAGAGGCTCCCAGGACACCCTCTTAACGTTTGATTAATCTGCTAGAATGACTTACAGAACTCAGGAAACCATTTACTCATGGGATAACCAGTTTATTAAAAAGGATGCAACTCAGGAACAGCCAGATGCAAAAGGACAAGGTATGGAAAAGATACAGAGCTTCCTTGACTTCCTTAGGTGCTCCATCTCCCAGATCTTGTGTTCACCCACTTGAAAGTTCTCCAAAGCCACCTCCTCTTGGATTTTTATGGAGGCTTCATCACATAGGCATGCCCAATTAGCTCATTGGCCATTGTCAATTAACAACCTCTAGTCCCTCCCTCCTGAAATCAGGGACATAAACATCAACTCATATTGGTTTCCCTGGCAACCAGTCCCTGTCCTCAAGTGTGTTTCAAAGTTACCTTCACTGGCAACAAAAAAGACATCTTCAACATCACGAAATTTCAGGGTGTTTGGGAACTGTGAGCCAAGAACTGGGATGGAAGGCTATATATATATGGAATATATTTTTGTTATTTAAATGATTTATAAAAAATAAATCACAATATTGCAGACAGGATGTCAGAGAGGTGGCAGGAAGAAAAATGAAATATTCTCTATAGATTTTGGGGTTTCTATGGACTCCCTACAAACCCACAAATGATTCCCTCATTTCTTTCAAGCAATAATGTTGTGTGTAAAGGAAGATAATTTGAAGTTAAAAAAGAAGACAAAGTGTCAAAGGGGTCTAGAAATTCTGAAAAGAACAATTCTATTTCGGTTCTGGCTTTCTATTGCTTTGATGTGTGCACTTGCTACCTCAAAGCAAAGGATATGACAAAAGTAAAATCTAGGCTCTAATCACGAGAGCTGACTTAAAGCACAATTGCTTTTCCTCCCCAAAACTGAAGAATGCCAAATAACATCATCATCTGAGACCAGAATTCATTTGAGGTACCATCTAAAGTATTTTTAAAAGAATTTTCTGGACATCTATTTAGAAGGAAATTTCAGGTCAGAAGTTACTCTAAGGAATTAGTCATTAAGTACCAGGACAAATGCATTCCCATATCTCTGCAGTCATCTGCTATATTGCCAACAAAGACCTTGACATCATGTGTAGACTGAAGAGGAAAAAATGATAATTAATATGGGTATGAAGATTACATCTTCTGTAACTGTCAAAGACTCTAGTGATCTTTCTGGAATCACTGAATGATTTCCATCTTCTTAATGAGCAACACCTCTTTAGGAAGGCAGTAGTTGATGTCATCTGGGCTGTAGAGTCCTAGTAAAGATGAGTTCAGCGTGAAATTCCTTTTAAGATAATAGACTTCTCATTCCTTGAAATATTCAAGTCGTGTGTACAAAGTGTAAGTTGTCATTTTTTCCATTTCTTCCCTCAGCCCTAGAGCAATCTCTGCTAACCACCATCTTGGAGAACAACATGATCTAAGCTAGCAGCCTAACCGCCTATGTTTATTTCCTTACTGAATTCCTGCTTTCTCTCATTTCTACTACCTTAACATTTTTCTTGTATGTCTATCCCACCCTATCCCAATTGTTATGGAGATTACTGGGGTCTACTATTACTCATTTGGAATATTACAACATGTTGCTTTGCTCTCCTAGAACCTATGCTCCAAAAAGAATCAGGAGTTATCTTTCAAAGACATAATTCTCTTTATCCTAAGGGTTACTAACCTAGTTTAAATATTCTCTGCTTCTAAGATGGTGTTCAAACCATTCAGCTGGCATAGAAAAGTATTCATGATCTGAGCCCCTGCCTAGCTCAGGGGCCCTTAACTCTTATTACATCCTTCATTTCTTACCTTTAGTCCAACTATGCAGAATTGTTTCGATGATCTCTGAATACCTCACTCTTTCCTCCTTCTATGCTTTATTCCAGCTGCTCTTGTATGGAATATTCTCTTTAGTTGCCATGTCTACCCAGCCAGCAAAGCTTATCTTTGAAGGCTCAGCTCAAGAATTATCTATGAAGTTTTTCTGTCTGCTCCCTTGAGAGGAGTGATTTCTAATTCATCTCTCTCCTCAAATCTGTACAGTCTTCTGGCATCATATATACACACCTATTGTGCTTTCTGTTTTCCAAATCTGTTTTCCCTTTTAGGCTACAGATGTAGCGTGATACTGTGTTCATTCTCATATTGTCTTTATATTTGTATAGCCAACTGGTTCCATGTTAGACTCTGCCAAAAGGAGTGATAGAAGTAGCAAGACTGGAGGAAGAAAAGGAGGCTTGCTCCTTCCTGTTTGCTGCTTTTTGGCTTCTTGTCAGCTTCCTGAGTAGATTCCATGAGTAGATTTCCGGCAATGTTTTTTCATCCCCTGCAGTAGCAGCTGAGTCCAGTTTGCAATTTCTCCAACCTCTGAGGAAACAGCATGGGCCAGACCTCCCTAAGATGTCTGTGTTCCAGCCCTGAGGGATCCTTCCTCCCTTGTAAGTTTTAATAATTCCAATGTCTTTCCCTGTTTCCTAAATCTTGGAGCAGCTTCTGACAAGTTGCTATATCCATGGTACATCTTTGGTTTTTGTTGTTGTTGTTGTTTTTTACATTTTAGTTACCTAGTTAGCCACTGCAGCTGGTTAACAATTCTTTATATTAAATTTTTAAAATAATTGGTGTGTAGTAACTGGGAAATAAACTTTGCACTCCATTCAACTGATAAGGGACTGATCACAAAGTTATACAAAGAACTCACATGGCTCAACAAAAACAAAATAAATAATCCAGTCAAGAAATGGGCAGAGGAACTTAAAAGACATTTCTCCAAAGAGGACATGCAAATGGCCAACAGATATATGAAAAAATGTTCAACATCCCTTATAATCAGGGAAATGCAAATCAAAACCACACTGAGATAACACTTTACACCATTAAGAATGGCACATATCAAAAGAACAAGCAACAACAAATGTTAGCGAGTATGTGGTGAAAAAGGAACTCTCCTACATTACTGGTGGGAGTGCAAACTCATCCAACCACTATGGAAAGCTGTCTGGAGGTTCCTCAGTCTACTAAAAATGGAGCTACCATACGATCCGGCAATTCCACTACTAGGGATCTACCCAAAGGACACAAAAACATTGATTCAAAAGAACACCTGTATCCCTATGGTTATTGCAGCACTATTTACAATAGGTAAAACCTGAAAACAACCCAAATGCCCAAAAACAGATGACTGGATCAAGAAGATGTGGTACATATACACAATGCTGAATATTATTCAGCAATCAAAAAAGATAAACTCATGCCATTCGCAGCAACATGGCTGGAGCTAGAAGGAATTATGCTCAGTGAAATAAGCCAGAAGGAAAAAGAAAAATATCAGATGGTTTCACTTATAACAGGAATATAGGGGAACCAAATAAGACATCAGTGTAAAAAATAATAATAATAGTACAAAACACAACAAAGCAAAAACAGACAATTACAAATCAGAGACATCCTGCAGGGGAGGAGGACGGAGAGGGGAGAGAGGGAGGGAGGGAGGAGCACAGGGGACTGTGGTGATGGTGCACGTGTGCCTTGGGGAAGGAAATTCTACAGGGACTCAACCTGAGGGGGTGGGGGGAAGCAAATATTGTTTTAAAAAATAAAAAAATATAAAATAAATAAATAAAAATAATTGGTGTGTAGAAGCACCCTGGATGATACAGTTACTGAACCAAAGTATTCCATTGGCGTTGGCATGAGGGCGTCTAATTCTGATTTCTTCTCATAAAATACTGATAGCTTAAGAAATATATTACAAACTGTATTTGTTTTGTTTTAACAGGTAATTTTATTTATTATGCCTCACTTTCTAGGTTCTAAATTTGGCATCATTGTCTTCAAGAATTCCTGGCTAATTTGGGTCTGCAGGATTTAGACCAAAATCTTTGTGACTAGTCTTACTCTAGACTAACTACCCTCTTCCTTTTAATTCCAGAGTGAGGCTGGAGTGAAAGGTTCTGATCATATTCTCTCCTGGTTTGTCTGTCATTTTCAGCCCTTTCTTCTCCAAGGAGAGCTGCATCATTTCAGCTGTTTTGGGAATACTTAATGGATAGTAAATGTTGTGTAAACAAACAAATGAAGAAATGAAATGAATCATGAGATGAAGAGAAAACTCATTTGCTTTATTTTATCATTATTTGTTGAGTGGAAATCCTTGGGCACAAAAGCAATTAATAAATATTGCTAATTGATCACTCATCAGTGTAAGTCACGATTCCAGTTTCTCCTGAGCACTTCTGTTTTGCTATTGTTAATTCGATCTAGATTTACTTCCAGAAACAAGTCAGCAGGACAAGCATGAGTTTGGGTCAGAAAAATGGAGATGTAAATTCTGAGTCACCCTACTATCTGCATGACCTCGGGAAAGTTACTTAACCTCTAAAATCCTGAGAATCCTCATCTGTAAATAAGGGCTGTAAAGCCAATAAACACTTACTGATTATGTGTCAGATCTGTTCTAAGCGTCATGTGTGTATTAACTAGTTTATTCCTCACAACAATTCTATGAAGTATTTACTTTTGTTACTTCCATCTTACAGATAAAGCTCATGCAGATTAAATTACTTGTTTAAGATCACCAGCTGGGGACCCACGCAGTCTGCCTCGAGAGCCCAGCTTCCTAACCATGTGCGCTGCTGTCACTTTCTTTTTCTTTTTTTTTTCTTAAAGATTTATTTATTTATTTATTTATTTATTTATTTATTTATTTATTTATTTATTTGTTTGTTTGTTTATTTATTTATACAAGCACTGGGTACAGTCACATTGCTGAGGGGAGCAGCGGGCGGCAGGAGAGGTCTGCACGCCATGTGGGACCCTCCTCCGGTGGCTGGGAGCAGCCAGGGATCAAACCAGCGCTGCAGAGGCTGTGGGCAGCTTCACAACCCAGCGCTCAACCGCTGCGCCACCGGAAAGGCCCTGCTGTCACTTTTTTTTCCTGACACCAGGAATCGCACTCAAAGAGCTCATGAATGTTTAGGCCATGGCACCTCCATGCCACAGAAATGGCGTTATTCCGGTACTATAGAAGGGAATTTGGAAAGTGACCGGACTCCGTAGCTCAGCTTGAGATTGGAATTAGCATTGCAGCGACCTGGCTGGTATGTACTGTTATTTTTGTTATGACCAATTGGCAAAAGCCTCTGCCTCAAATAGTAGCAGAACGTTTTCCTGTCATCCTTAGTGGTAGACTTGGTGAAAAGTAATTGGTTCTGAAGTGTTTTTTCTGGGTTCTGTTGCTAAGGAAAGGTGATGTAGTCAGATAGAAGGCATGAGATGAAAGTTGAGCCCCATAAGGAAACTTCCAGTCAGTATCTAAAATAGTGCACATGATCCTTGATGCTGCTTTATTTTTCTTCCTAGTGCCTGTCACTCCCTGACATAATATATTTGTTTATGTGTTGCCTGTCTTCCCACAAAAATAAAGGCCCCATGGAGCCAGAACTTTGTTTGATTGCTTGCTACATGTTCTTTGCCTAAAATTCTCTTTCTCAGAGTGGTTTCTCAGTAATGTTTGTTGAAGGAACAATGGACAATGTCTTTGGTACCAGTTTTCCCGCAAATACAGAAAGATCCTTCACATGATCACTCACACTTATTTCTAATAGGATTTGATGCTAAAATGTAACTAAAAGAAAGAACGTCCAGATATAGAACAGATGAGAGCTTGTATTTCTTTTTTTTAATTTATATTATTTTTTATATAAATTTTATTTTTATATTCCCCATACAATTGTAACCCCCTTATTTTGTCCCCAATCCCTCCCCTCCTGCCCCCTACCCCCCATAGAGTGTCTCTGGTTCATAGTTTTTTGTTGATTTTAATTTTCACTTTCTTATAGTTATTCATTTTCCTGGTCCCTTATTCAAGTTTTCTAGATTCCTGCTATGAGTGAGACCATCTGGTATTTTTCTTTTTCTTTCTGGCTTATTTCGCTGAGCATGATCCCTTCCAGCGCCATCCATGTTGCTGCAAATTGCATGTGTTTATCTTTTTTGAATGCTTACTAATATTCCATGGTATATATGTACCACATCTTCTTGATCCAGTCATCTATTTTTGGGCATTTGGGTTGTTTCCAAAGCTTAGCTATTGTAAACAGTGCTGCTATAAACATAGGGGTGCAGGTGCTCTTTGGAATTGATGTTTCTGTGTCCTTTGGGTAAATACCTAGGAGAGGAATTGCTGTATCATATGGGAGCTCTATGTTTAGTAGGTCCAGAAATCTCCACACAAGAGCTTGTATTTCTTTCAGTGCTTGAGCATAGGGTGCAGTTCCAGGCCTGCACCAGGTAAGAACTCTCTGAGGATATATTTGGGGAGAGATCTAAATGAAGTATGGAGGCAGTGTTGCTGTTAGCATATTGGATAAGACTCAGTTTGAGAAATTACTTTCAGAACTTTGTGCCAGGGAATTGTTGCCTTTCTTAAAAAATAATGAGGACTAAAAAACTCTGTGCAGCAATGGAATACTACTCAGCTATAAAAAGAAATTAAATAGTGTGGTTTGTGACAATGTAATGGAACTTGATTATGCTAATGCATTAAGTCAGAAAGAGAAAGACAAGTGCCATATGATTTCACTCGTATGTGGAATATAAAGAAATAAGGCAAGAAAACAAAACAAAAACTTTTGGAGTCTGAAAGAGAATGGTGGTTACCGGAGGGGAAGCAGATTGGAAGAGGAAGGAACAGGTCGAAGGGTAATGGAGGTTTATTAGAACTTTACTAGTGGGTGTGGTGTGGTATCATACACTTGAAGAGGGGAAGACATTATGCTCTTGAAGAGGTGTGACGCTTACTCCTCATATTTTCCAGTGTTGTAAACCAGTTTTACCTCAATAATAAATAATAAATAAAAAGAAATAGTAGCTCACTAATAGTAGTGGTACCGCCTAGGCTGCGGTTTTAGAATAGTTTTTCTCTCTGGTACATATATTTGCTATATATATATGTTTATATGTAATTTATATATATATTACATTTTATTTAACTGTTAATAATTTAACATCTTTCTGACATATACATAATGTATCCCTGTTTTAGTCATTCTTTTATTTGAACTGCTTCAAATTTAGGAAGTAGATTATAAATGTAAATACCCAAATAATGAAGTCAGAGAAGTCCTAAAGAAAACAGGAACAGAAGGTCAGGTTAGCGGCCCTGGAAAATTGCCCCCCCTTCCCTAGCATCCACATGGCATGCAGTCCTGCCCCTCACCATGCCCTCGTCCTGTCACTAAGTCTGGAATGGTAAGGAATTCTCTCATTCAGCACACTCATCTCCTTCCCCACTTGTTCTAAGTCATCTGTACCAGCCACACATGCAGCAAATTGATCCTCTGTTTTATTTAAATTTAAATTTCTTCAGTAGTCCCCGTTGGCCAGCAGAGAAAAATCCCTTGAGCCACATAAAATGTACAGTCACCTTCCATGTCCTGTCCTCTCCAAATTTAAGTCAATTTGAGTCTGTTTATAAAAATGTGCTGGAATCCTACAATGTGCCTAGCACTGTGCCCAGGTTATAGAGCTGCCTGATTTAGTGCTCTCTGTGAGAACCTCTTGACTGCCTCAATTTAATCACATCTCCCTATTTTCCACCAGTGTGCTCCATAGATTCTTCTAGTACTTTGTTCCAATCTGTACTATTGGACAGGAACTCACTTAGACTTATTTCCTCCGCTTGACTCTGAGTTCATGGAAAACATCCTTCATACATCTGTTCTTCAGAGTATAGAGGCTGGCACACAGCAGACACTGAAATACACATCTGTCAATACCTGTGTGGGTATTCATATATTTATTGAACATATATTACAGTTGACTCTTGAAAAACACAGATTTGAACTGTGCAATCCACTTACATGCAGGCTTTTTTCAAAAAATACAGCGAGCTCTCCATATTAGCAGGCTCCATATTTACAACTGAATTGAATCCAAGGATGGGGAGACCTTGGATACAGAGGGCTGACTATAAGAGACTTGACCATCCTCAGGACGTGGCATCTGCCGAGAGAACCTCCCATGTGAGGGTGGGAATTCCCTTCACCTGAAAGAAATCTGAAGCATAGGCTTTCTCAGCTTTGTCATGAAGAAAAGAAAGGCTTTGTTAGAAAGTGATGCTCAGGAGAAGTACTGCAGATCAGCATTAAATGTACATTCTAGAAATGGAAATGATTCTGAAGAGGTGGCATTTCTAAAAGGTTGAAAATCGCTGGCCTAAGAGATGCTACTGACAACTCTTGTCTTTCCTAGTGTCTCATTTTCTCTTTTCTGGAATGTTCATTCTCTTAGGTTAGGGATATGTTTGGGCTGTTCTTATAGCCTAACAAGTTCCCCCAGTAGTAAAACACTAGGTTTTTAGTAAAGGTCTGCTGGGTGATGAATAAGCACAGTCCCATCCCTCTACCTGACAGAGCATGACACAAGAAGAACAGCAAATCCTCATAGTTATGATGATAATTGTGGATAATTATAGTGCCTGTGTGCCTTAATATCTGCTTGAGACTGTAAGACCAGATATTGCTGAATATAAAAGTGTCATCAGCATCGTTCATATTTTTAGAACATACTTTCTTTACAATACTCAGTATCTCACCAGACCCTGCATCACAGATAAGATGGATAATATGATCCTCATTTTAATAAAACCTCAGAAGTTCCCAGGAGTTAAGAACTTGCCTCGGGCCACAGGCTGGTAAGGAGCAGGCAGTGATGCTGTTGGACGCCTGGTTTCTGCCCTGACCTTGGATATCTCCCTTCTTAAATGTAACCAGAAAGCCCCAAGGGGGTGGCAGGGCCAGAGCCAGGGAGAGTTGCGATTTGTTTCATCATTTGTCAACATGTCCAAGGGTATGTGGTGCACCACCCCTCCTCACCCCCCATTTCAAGGGCTGCAGAAGAGAGAGTGAGAAGATAAGCTTCAGCTCAGGACAAGCAGGAAGAAGAAGCGTCCTTGAAGAGCCAGGAACAGCAAACCTGGGTGGAGGTGAGCAAGATGATCTTGATTCTCTCTCTTATCATAGGCTAGAACTGCCTCCTAAAACCTGACCTGGCCTCCTTTTAGCTGCTGGGTTCACTCTCTCAGCTGTGGCTGCCTCAGCCACACATGGCTCCTGGCTTGGCAGTGCTATATAGGCTCCTCCTAATTAACATGTGAGGTGGCGTCTCACAGCTCCACAGAGCACGTTGGGGGCTGTCTCTCTTTCGAGTGAAAGGCAAATGACAAACAAGCTTTGTCTTTCCCATGCCATCCAGATTGTGACATGCCCCAGTGGACAATCCAAGCCCCAGTGGTCCTCTCCCCTCACTGAGAGAGGTGACATGTGTCAGGAAAATGAGCTTGCTTTTTGTTTCCAAAGTTTGTTTCTTACCAAGTGTCTGGGAACAGTGACCGGGTGGCTCACTTTGTCTCGTGTACAAAGGTGGGGCGAATCCCCCTGAGCTGACCCAGGGCCATGGCCCTTCTCACCAAGGTCGCTAGATAGTAAAGATTTGTCCTTCCTGGTCTGACCCTGACACCAAATTTACGCTGTGGCCTTAAGCAAGTTGCCCAACCCTCTGTCCCCCCGCTTCTTCAGTTACCAGTGACCGGGTCTGGAGTTTGTTAGTAATTCTGGGAAGAGTTAATAGAGTGGATTGTGATATACACCAGCAATATTCATCGAAGATGATGACGATGGTGCTGTGATTATAAAAGTGCCCTGGAAGAAAAACTTGTCAGTTCTTATGAGTAATTTCCATAAAGTTGGGCTGATTCCCAGATAATATTATGGAACTGCTACACAGAGGGACTGAGATTTGCAATTTATTCTCTTAGCTCATCCTACATTTATATTTAGATGGCTGTCTAAGGGGATGCCATCAATATTCCATTCGTCACAACTGGGGGAAAGGGCATCCTCTGCAGGTGTGTCGCTCCCTGTAGCATCTGTGAGGGGAATGTTTGTGTCGCCCTCTCCCGGGGAGGTCAGAGCACCAGCTCCCCCCACCCCCGGCTGTGCATCCTGCGGATCACACTCACCAGGAGACTCTGGGTCAGGAGTCCAGCAAGCCCCAGAGGCTGAATGTCAGGTTCTGCAAATTAAGGCAGAGCTTTGTTCCCAGAAGAGAAATAAATACAAGAAGTTCAAATTTGTAAATATTT
This sequence comes from Talpa europaea, assembly GCF_964194135.1. Taxonomy (NCBI): domain Eukaryota; kingdom Metazoa; phylum Chordata; class Mammalia; order Eulipotyphla; family Talpidae; genus Talpa; species Talpa europaea. Next base: position 50,315,895 of record NC_140079.1, on the reverse strand, counting down.
GAAGTTCAAAGCCTTTCGTCTCCAGTGTTCTTTAAGTTCTTAACGAAAGTCTATTGTGGCTAAACTTAAACTAGGGAATAATTTCCAAGGCTGAAGTTATTCGTGCATCCAAAAATCTTTCACTGAGCTTGTCTTCTGCACGGTGAGCACTTCTCAGCCTTGGAGACGTGAAGGATGGAAAAGACAGAAGCCAGAATTCAAGGGACATTGAATTCTGTGGGAAGGACTGGCAAGAGATGGACAATCCTAGGACAGGGAGGCACATGCTGCAGATAGGTAAGTCCCGGGGGCCCTGGGAGACAGATGGGGGCTTCTAAATGAGGCTTGAGAGAGACGGTTGTAGAGGGGCCAGAGTGAAAGAGAGAGTTGATTACAAACAATGATTATAATGGGGTGAAATTAGGAGTATAAGCTCCCAATGAAGTTGAAAGGGGGAGAAAATGCCTCAGTCAAGGTATTTTTTAGCATCTCTAGGGAAGAGAGTGTAGGCAAGAAGCAACAACACAGAGCACTCCAAGGTGGATGGTGAGAGAGGAAGGCAGGAGGCCACAAAGGGGAAATGAGACCCAGAAGGACTGAAGTTAGAAAGCAGCCTGAGAAAACAGAGCTAGAGAAACTGGACAGCAGAAATCAGGAGGAGGATGCACCGAAAGTTTGAGTGGAGATCTTTATGAGACCACCTCACTTCCCTCCGGCGTGCTCAGCAGCTGCGTGTTAGTCTCTAAAGTACAGTAGAATGTCTTTCGAAGTCCTGAATGCCCCAGAGAATGGACATGCATCCTTGTAGCATTTAGATGTCCTTCTGAAAAAGCCATCCTGGGACTCTCTGGGGACCAAGGGGTTAAGACTCAGCGCTATGAAGCTATCAGCAGCCACTGCAGCACGAGTTTGATCCCTGGCCAGGGAGGTGACACACATGGTGCAGCAGACCTCTCCTGGCTCGCCCGCTGCTCCCCTCAACGATGTATTTCAGTCAGTCCACCTGTTCTGCTCCCCACTCTGTCTCTGGTGAATCTCTTTACCCCATCCTCCTGCACCTCTGGCCTATACCCCAGCTCTTCTAAGCATAAATAAATAAATCTTTTAAAAAAACCATCCTGTTCCATTACACTGGGGATAGTACCCTGCATCCCAGGGTCATTTGACAGTGTATGGAGAAGGCATTTTTGATCATCTGGGAGGACAACTAACTCCAGTAAGTGCAACTGGCACCTGGAGGGTAAAAGCAAAGAACGTTTCAAAATATTTCTGCAATGCCCAGGAGAGACCCACATAACAAGAATTATCTAGCCCCAGATGTTGAAAACGTCAAGTTTGAGAAGCCATGCTGTGAGGTAAAGCCTTCCAGGTTCTAAGTTCTGATTCACAAACCCCAAGCAGTTCTCCATGACCATTTCAGCAACGTCCCATCGCAGTGACCAAGGAAGGACCTTGGCCAAGAGTGTCGCCTGAGCTGGACGTGGCGGGGTATACTTTCAGGAAGATCCATGAGAGGGTCTTTGGAGTGTTTCAGTGTTGACTGGAAAATGCTGAACTAGAACAGCCAAATTTTCTCTTTTAAAGAAAGCATTAAGAACTAGGAAAAGGCGAAGACAGATCCTGTTAACGCCATGGGTGAGGCAGGCCGACCACAGTACTCCTGATGGCCAGCAGAGGGCAGCTGGGGCATCAGAGCTGGACTGGGAGGATTTCTGCACCCCACCAAGGAGGTGACTTCAGTGAAACGCCAGAGCAAGAAGTCAAGAGTTCAATGGAATCAAAAGCAGAAAATGGAGAAGGCAGGTGTGCACTGACTCCAGGACAAGGATTTCACATGGCTGAGAGATGAGACCATAGAAGAAGTGGGAACCACAGGTGATTGGCCAGGGTGGGCTTGGGGTGGGAGGGTCCCTGCCAGGTCCTGGGTTCATCATAGAGTAAGGGAGGAGGGAGCCTCCAAAATGCCAGTAGGTGCCAGATGGGTGCCCACAGTGTTGCCCCCTCTTCTCGGCCTCCTCTTTGCTTCTCACAGGGCCCAGCGTGGGAAGCAGAGGACTTTGGACCGACTGCCTGGCAGGGCCCACAGTGAAGCCAGTGCATCTGGAAGAGGAAAACACAGACTCTGGGGAAGCAGGAACCCAGCTTTGGCTGGAAGCAGGCTGTTCTGTGTGCGAGTTCCTGACAGTTATTCCCAGGCTGGGCCTGCAAATCCAGCATGGCACTCAGCCTTCTTTACAAGGCACTCTATGGGGACTTTCAGTTTCATTGAAATGAAGCAACCTAGGGAGTTAAGATACATTCAGGGGTGTCTTTAGGGATGGCTTGGAAGTCTCCACAGATTACAAAGGTGAATTCTGATGTCAACAAACAAGGCCACCTTCTAATATTTATTTTTTGTCATCACTGATGATAGGCATTCATTCTCCAAGCTCATTTCCAGGGTGCCTGCAATAGAATCAAATCTGAACATCTTGGAAATCTCATTTATTTACATATCTAGCCAAATGGGTGATGAGAAGGTTGAATGCCCAGGAATTTGGGCTGGTACAATCTCACCATGCTTATAGGATATGAAACGCTGCCCTATTCTGGAAATCTAATCAAACTGCAACTCACGTTACAAGTATGGAACATTCTGGTCCATTTGCTGTTCTAAAAAAAGCACTTTTTGCCTGATATCTATCAGAACCAAAATTAACCCTCCCATACTTAAAAAGTGGGAAAGGAACTACATGTCATTTAAGTGCCAGGTGCTGTCCTAAGTACTTAATTTGTTCTGGCATTTAATTCTCAAAACAGTCATTCAAGTTAATATTATGGAGCTGACAAAGAAACCAAGATCCTGTTATCACTGTGCCTGCCTGACTCTTCTGTGTCAGGAGCTGACTACTCTGGGTGGGGGAAGGGGAGATGAACCGAGATGACACAGTTTCTCTTCATCTGTGGGAGGATAGAGATATGCACACTGACAATTACATACTAGAAACACTGTCATGGAAGTGGGAGCTCCCAGGACCTGCCAAAGGAGTCAGAGAGAATTTCCCAGTGAGGTGGCACCTGCTGACTTTGGAAGGAATAGGGAGTTTCCTCTCTTTTGACCTGCCCATGCTCTTGTACTGGTATAAAGCAAAAACTCCAATCTCCATGGAAACTGTCTGCAGGCTGATTAGAATCTTATTTATAAATTTAAGAAATGGAGAGCTTGACATTCTCTGATACATGCCAGTGTTTACTTCCCGCTGGGGTAGAGTTCTTTGGTCCATCAGGAACTCTTGGGGGATCCTCAAGAGGGGATAAACTGATAAAATAGCTGGATGTCACCACTCTGTCCTCTTATTAGTGGCTGCATTCACAGAAATAGCACGTGGGTAGTTGATCTCTCTGATATGCTGCACATGGGCAGCGTCTCCACCCTTTGCCTGGTGGTTCTCAGATCAGCCCTGGCCAGTCCACTGGAGGCCTTGTCTGGAGTCTATTCCCACTGGGCAGTCAAGGAAGAAGCACTAGGGATAGTGAAGTATTAGGCAGGTCCATAAGGGCAGGACCTCTGTGAAGATTTCTCCAGACATCAACACCCCCTCTCAAATATCAGTCGAAGCTAACAGGACAAGTCAGGGCTGTACAGGAGAGAACAGATTTCAGTGCTGATGTTACAGGGTAGTGATTGCTGCTGTCACAGGACCGGCTCACCATTGTGTTATTATCCAAAAGAATATTTGTCACTGCCCATTTCAAGGAGATCAAAGCATGTATCTCAGCCCACTGGGTTGCTTTGCATAAAAGTCAGTTCATAATCTGTGCTATCACTCTTTTTTTTAGACTTTAAGTCACGCATCGTTGGTGAAGAAGTCAGTCACAGGGGCAGCAGCTCTGTGGTTAAGGTGGCTCGCCAACTCTGGCTTGATGGCTATAAGAACAAACTGAAGCCCACTTGGCCTGCCTGGAGACCTTACAGAATATTAATGTAATGGGTTCATAATGGGCAATATAGTTCATTTTAATTAGGATCCCACAATCCTAGAAATTAAGTTGGAAAAGATCTATTAGGTCATCTGGCTATCACCTTCTCTATCCCCTCCACAGGGCAGGATTGGTCCCTGGGGTCTGCTCACAAGTGCATGGTTGAGTCTAAATGTAAATGACTGCAGCTACATGAGGTTGACATCATCCCTTTTGGGAAACTATTGCACAGTCTAATGGATTTCACCATGGTTATTTTTTTTTTCTAGAGATTCAGCCCAAATTTCTCTTTGCTTGAGTTTGTCGCTTTTTTCCTCATTATATACCTGCGGATTCAGAACACTCACAAGAATGGCAGTGAGGATGACTGTCTTTATTTTCTACCCTTTAGCAACACCGATGGGCACAGTTGCCCTTATCACTTTCTCACTTCCACATGTGTGGGTGACCTGGGCCGTTACTAACTAGCCCTTTGTACCCATGTAAGATGCTCTCCTTTCCTCGTAAAAAGAATCCACAGACTCACAAGGAAAGGGACAATTTCAAGTTCCAATAGTGGTGGTGCATTCAACATGATTCATGCCACCAAGCCTGACCTCACCCCCTACCCCCATATAAATAATTCTTCATTTGCCAAGACTTGAGATGCTGCCTGTGTCTGGTGAACAGTTACTCGTTCTAGCTTTGGAGAAACAGAACCTAAGACTTACCATCATTAGCACCATTTGCCAATCAATTAAGGTACCTGATTCATATTACAGTTCCTTGAATGACTCCCAAAGAATCTTCGAACTTCTAACTGGCAAGGTGAGTGAAATGGTTTTGGGTCCTCTTTTTGTTATGTATTTCACATATGTTTACTGGCCTGTACAGAGAGAGGCAGCCATGCCAGGAGAGAGAAAAGAAGGAGAAACAGCAGCAAGGCTGCAAAAGAAAACATCTCCCATTCACAATTTCCTATGTATGACAGAATTTCGTTCCATACGTGGTAGGACTGTGCTCATTAGAACTCCTGAATTCAAGAGGAAGGCTTCCCTGGTGACTTTTCTTCCTGGGGTTTGTTTTTGGTTATTATTACTGTAACAGGAAAAAGACAGTCATGCTCTGCTTTGAAAGGTAGTCATTCTTGTGAGCACTGCACAATGCTGGAAAAACACTAAGGAATTCAGAGCACAGCCAGCACGGAACTGCAGCGCCTCGCCAGAAAGGTCCCTCAATACAACTCCCCTGAATTATTACACTAGATGGCAACTCAGGCTGAGTGAGATGGATGGGAAGGAAATGACTCTCAAAGTGTGATTTAGAAAGGGCATCGTGGGCATAAAACCAGGCCTCTTCCCCAGGACAGGCCATCCATTCATATACCTTCCCTTCTTTCTATCTTCACTTCCCACATGCTCTCCACGCTCTCCTGGGGTCTGGCCCTGTGCCAGTACCAGGAGGATGTCCCCTGCTGTTGGAGGGAGGTGGCAGGTCACACATCAGCACTCAAACAGCAGTTACACTTTCACCTTCCTTTGCATTAGGAGTAAAAGCCCACTTAAAATCTTTAACAGTGGGTTACAAGATGCTGTGAATTGACACAAAATAAACCATGCCATAAAAAATAACAGAGGGCCTCCCTGGTGGCGCAAGGGGTTAAGATGCAACCTATGAAATTATCCGCAGCGACTGTAGCACGAGTTCGATTCCCAGCCAGGGAGCTACCCAGATGGTGCAGCAGACCTCTCCTGCCATGCCCGCTGCTCCCATCAGCGGTGTATTTCAGTCAGTCTGCCTGTTCTGCTCCCCACTCTGTCTCTGGTGGATCATCTCACCCCCCACACCTCTGGCCTGTACCCCACTTCTTGTATGCATAAATAAATAAATCTTTTTTTTTAAAAGAAAACAATAAACACCTCTGCCTTGTCCGGAGCCATCCAGAGCATGCGCCGTGTTGCGTATGTGTGCCATGAGTTAAGGTTCGCTTTACCGTTTCGCCTTCGGAGAACCACAGGTTTTTCCTGTAAATCACATGAGACTGGGAGGTACGGGGGGAGGAGCTACCAGGTTATAAGAGGAGAAGGGGGGGGGGGAGAAGAAACAGAGATTTAAGAGGAGAACCACGAGAGAGGAGAGTGCTGCGAGAGGAGCAGAGAGAAGGCCAGGGAAGTGAGAAAGACAGGGAAAAGAAAGACATGGAAAAGTAAAAGAAAGGTAAAGGAAAAATAAAGAAGCATGCGCTAGCGTCAAGTTGTCTCAAGCCCCTCATTTCAATCCTCAGCCCTTCTCTTTTCGTGCCTACGAATCCCGCGGGTCAGGACACTGCCTGCCGTCGAACTTCCTCAAATCTTAACATTTTAACACATTTGCTTTAGATTATTTTAAATAATTGAATATTATACCTATAATGGAAGGCTTCTCTGCAGCCCTCCTTCCAGCCATGCTGCAAGTAACCATTATCTAAGCATGCTGCTTAGCTTCCCACTCATTTTTTGAAAGATTTCATTTATTTATTTTTGCAAAGAAGAACTGGGGTGAAGGCCAGAGGTGTGGGTGGTGAGAGGATTCACCAGAGAGAGAGTGGGGAGAAGAACAGGCAGATCTACTAAGATACACTGCTGAGGGGAGCAGTGGGTGAGACAGGAGAGGTCTGCTGTGCATTATGTGGGTCAGCTCCCTGGATGGGGATCGAACTCTGACCATAGCAGTGATAGCACTGAGACTTAACCTGTAGGCCACCAGAGAGGCCCCCCATTCATGTTTTATGCTATGCTGATGTGTCTTATGTTTGAATCCATAAATAACAAGTAGGACTGTTAACAAGTACACTTTTAAACTTCATACAAATGGTATTCTATTATACCCATTCTTCTGCAACTTGCTGTTTCTTATTCAACATTATTTTTTTTGGCGTTTTATCCATATTAATGCGTGTAATTTTAGTCTATTCATTTTAATTTCTATATAATATTCTATTGTGTTATTATACTGCCATTTATTTATCCAATCTTGATGGTTTTTTAGGTAGTTTTCTATTTTTTTGTTCTATTACTAATGATGTTGTAATCAACATTCTCCTATAAAGTTCCCATGGAGTTGTGAGAGAGTTCAAAGTTTATATACCTCAGGTGAACATACTAGCAAGGAAGAATTTTCATCTATTGAAGTCCTTGCTTATACTTGTCATATTCAGACTTTAAAAATTTTGGTCCATTTGATGAGTGGGTAGTAATATCTTTTATTTTAAAGATTTATTTATGTATACAAGAACTGGGGTGCAGGTCAGAGATATAGGGGGTAAGAAGATTCACCAGAGACAGAGTATGGAGCAGAACAGGGAGATGTACTGAAATATTCTGCTGAGGGGAGCAGCAGGTGGATCAGGAGAGGTCTGCTTCACCATGTGGGTCACCTCTCTGACTAGGGAGTGAGTTCATGCTGCAGTGGCTGAAGATAGCTTCATAGCGCTGCGTCCTAACACCTGGCGCCACAAAGGGAGGCCCCTAATAATATCTTATTGTTGCCTAAGGACTCATTTCTTAGCCCTGAAGTAAAGTTGCTAACCTCTATTTCCTTCTACAAATGTTGCATTCACATAGAGCTTTTCAATGCACTTGGAATTGATTCTTATGTGATATATTTTTATTCTCCATATGGATAGCCAATTGTCCATCTTTTTCCTGCTATGTAATATCAAATTTTCACTCATGTATGATGTTATTGGTGTGGCACTCTATTCTGTTCATCTATTTTTCTGCACCAGGACCGTATCTCTAAAAAATTGTTCTCACATGTAAAAAGTCTTGATATCTGGGGAGGCAAGTCACCTGCCGCATTCCCTTTGAAAATTGCCTCTGTCCTTTGTTCTCCCATTAAAACAAAAAACAAAACAAAAAAAAAAACCAAAAAAAAAAAAAAAAAACCTGAAGATGAGCTTGTCAAATGCCATGAGCCTATGAATAGATGAGACCAGAACTCTAGACGCCCGGGTTACTCATCTATGACTGCTGTTACTATACTAAGCACTAAAGAAATACTAGACACGTGCTAAGAGTTTCATACATACTGACTTAGAAAAACCTCACAACAACCCCACGGCATTAGTACTAATTATTATTCCTTTGTTCTAGTTAAAAGAACTGGGCAGGGGCCTCCCTGATGGCGCGAGGGGTTAAGCACAGCACTATGAAGCAATCCGCAGCCTCTGCAGCACGAGTTTGATCCCCGACCGGCCAGGGAACAACCCACATGGCACAGCAGACCTCTCCTGTCTTACCCGCTGCTCCCCTCCGCAGTGTGCTTCAGTCAGTCTGCCTGTTCTGTTCCCCACTCTGTCTCTGGTGAAGCCTCTCACCCCCTGCATCTCTGGCCTGTACCCCAGCTCTTGTATGCATAAATAAATAAATAAATAAACAATCTTTAAAAAAAAAGAACTGGGCTTTGGGGAGATTAAGCAATTTCATCAAGGGCACCAGGTTACATCTACTTGAAGCCATTCTAATCACATGCCGGGGCTTACCCAGACATTAATATTTTGCACTTACTGACAAAGCAGGAAATTTAAAATTAGTTTCCTCTTTGTTTTGCCAAAGAACACATTAAAGCCAGACAAGGTACATGTCCACTGCAGAATAGAATGTCAATCCTTTGAACTTTTCTGTTGAAAATTCCTTCCACTCCCGTTCCCTGCCCCTGCCCACCAGCTCTTGCCCCTGTGCCCTTCCAGAGCAGATGACTGACATCACAACCAAGAGGCTACAGGGAAGTCCTGGACTCCACTGAATCATCCTCCTTCCGTGGACATCAATTCTAAGGATGAAATAAATGGCTTTATGAGCTTGGGGCTTCTGCGTTGCTTGGTAACATTTTCATTTCACTTTGAAAACAATAGTGACACAGGAATAGAGACTGACATAGCAGAGATCACTCCTACCAACCACACTACTGCCCAAATGATAGGGCATGCATACTGCTAGGAAATGCTTGAAGGAGGCTGTAACTCTGGCAGTCGTTGAGAGCAAATCCACAGGAGCAGATTACATGGAAAGTAATTAAAAAAGAAAACTTGGGGTAGGAGACGTCAAGGGAACCCAAGAGAAAACACACTATTAAAAGACACTCAACCACCCAGGCTGGTGGCTGGAGAACAGGCTGTGTCCTCAGTAGCTTTATTAAATCTTGACGTGGCCACCAGTATGCTCAACGACTTGGAGCGAGACATTGCAGACAGTCTGGGTGTCTCCAGTCCCTTGCCTGCAGACTCCCCTCGGGAGAAAAGGATTTCACTGAGGAAAGGGCATCTGTGTGGTCTAGAAGGAAGCCCTCATCCTATTAGAGCATCCTTTCCCTACTAGGGGACTAGAGGACAACTTACCCCTCTGCAGGGTGGAGATGAGGTGATGGTGACCATGGACAAGAGTCACAAAAGAAAGCACACCTCTGGATTCTCCCAAGGACAGCCTGAATGGCTGAGAACTCCATCTCTCTTTTTTCTTTCCCTGTTTCATATAACAAAACACCTTTAACAAACCACATCATCCCCCCACATGTCAGGTCCTTATCTCGTAGATGGGGTTCCAGTAGCACAGGCCCTAAGATGGCATGACAGTTGTGAAGGATTACGTGCAGCCCATGGTTAAGTCCACAATTAAGTGATGAGAGGAAGATGAGAACTGGATGTAGGATTAGGGGAGGCTCGCCAGTAGTCGAGGCTTCTCCTGAAACAGCAGGGGCTTGGAGAACAATTGCCAGCCTGGCCACACCTCAGAGCAGGGCTGCCCAGAGGCCTGGGAAGGAGCCAGCCCTGGCCTCTGGAATGAGCCATTTCCTACTGTTTTAATGTTAATGAGGTAATTACTGCAGCCCTTTCTGGGCCTGTGCTTTATTCTCAGTCTCTGCATTCCTCCTCCAAAGTGCCGTGGTTCCCTCCATCATCACCTTCCTCTAGCTGGAGTGGATCAAAAGGAACAAGAACAAAAGAAAGGCTTTCCTTTCTTGAATTTTGGCTTTGACTTCTGACTTTATCTCTGGACATAGTATTTATAGTCTTAACCACCATAATACCAGCTGCTACTTTATTTCCTGAGTACCTACTCAGATCTCAGATAATCTCCAAATGAAGTTTTAAACTGTTCTTACATGCACCTGGATTATCTATGAGCAAGTGGACCACCTGGGTCTGTGGGTGCTGTCACCAGCACCACACCCAGTGGTCAGGTGGGGCGTCCTCCTGGGGCTGATGTTCTTTCAGCTCTGCATGCAGTGGGAGCTGTGGCCACACGACAGCTTGGGAGTGAAGCCACAGCCAGATGCATGAATAAGATTGAATATGATTCACTAATTCAGTCATCTAGTTGGGAATTGTTCAGTATCGGCTGTGTGCAAAGATCAGCCTAAGGCAAGAGAAGATATACAGAATGTGTGTGTGTGTGTGTGTGTGTGGGGGAGAGAGAGAGAGAGAGAGAGAGGGAGAGAGAGAGAGAGAGAGAGAGAGAAGGAGAACATACAGTGCCAAGGGCTTGAAAAGTTGGAGAGGAGTCAGACAGCACCCTGAAGGAGAGAGGGCCTTTAAGCTTTGAAGAGGGAGGATTTAGCATTGAACATTGAACATGACAAAGAAAGATGACTAGAGTATAGGATTCACAAGGAGGAGAGGAAAGAATAGATATGAATTAGGAGGGACAGCATCCAGTCTAGGCTGAAGATTAGGTGATCACAAGAAGTCACTGAAAATTCTGGAGGAGGAGAAATCACACAACATTGAGCATTTGGTGAGGGGCTAATGGAGTCAAGACTACTTTGTCTTCTGTAAGAGAAGACTATAAAAGAAACAGATTTTAAAAAGATACACATTGTAAGAGTCCAAGAGTGAAGAGATAATACAGCTGTGGAAGGATTCTATGTTTTTTTTTTAAAGATTTATTTATTTATTTATACAAGCACTGGGTACAGTCAGAAGTGCGGGAGGGTGAGAGAATTCACCAGAGCCAGAGTGGGGAACAGAACAGACAGACTGATGAAATACCCTGCTGAGGGGAGCAGCGGGTGAGACAGGAGAGGTCTGCGCACCGTGTGGGACCCTCGCCGGCAGCCAGGGATGGAACTGGCGCTGCAGAGGCTGTGGGCAGCTTAGCAGCCAAGCACTCAACCGCTGCGCCACCAGGGGAGGCCCTGGAAGGATTCTTGGTGTGTCTGAAACAAGACTAGATGGAAGGGCTGATGTGGAAACCAGTGGGGAGGAGGAAAAATGGGTGGTGGGCAACCAGAAGGGCCATCCTTGTGGCCTAGGAGCCAACTGTACTTCACAGGCCCAGGGAACCTCAGGGCTAGCAGGCTTTTGGGTGTGTATGTGGGAGAGGGCTCCCTGCTTCTGTGGGACCTCCAAGCTTCTGTTTCCACTTTGGCTACACTGCCCATGGTGGGGGTAAGGTGCAGGTCCTCTTCTGCTCATGTTCCATGTGTGCTCCTATAGCTCTTTTTCCAGCTTCAGTGCTTTGGCAGACAGTTTGATTCTACTTTCCTGAAAGCCTGTGACAGCGCCATCTTGACCTCAAGGTGCATGCAGCTTGGATGGTACATTCTTTCCTCTCCCAGCCCTTGGGACCATACACAACCTCTTGCTTATTTTTCCTGCCAGGTGATGCTTGGATTTGCTCTCCTTGTGGCTCTGCTTTGGGCCCTGTCTGTTTGTCTGAATGTTTGCCCATGAGGGGATGGATTTCAGAGTTTGATCAGCAGCTTGTATTTTGAAATCCTTTCCCTTAATCTTCTCCCTCTTTCTATTCCTTCTGAATCTTTCCCATATTAAAAATCTTTGAGCATCCTATAGTTTGATTATCTTGCTTTTATGTGCATGAGTGGTCATAGACCCTTTCAATAGGCAACATGTTTTTTTCCCTTAACATTTTGGGGACCCTGAACACCTCTTGGTTTTGCCCAGTATTAAGGAGCCAGAACCCAAAGTGACAGGTCTGACAGATTCCTGTTGACTCTCCCATTTCTTGGAAGTTGGGGCCTTGGCAAGTTTTGAAATCTGTAGGAGACTTTGCCTCCTTATACCCAAGATAGTGGTGATTATTCCTGCTGAGGTGAAAAGAAAAGGGGTTACATGTGTAGAATGACTCTGTATACTATAGGGCATGTGTGAAATATTAAGGATGGTGTTTTAACTATTTTCATATGGGGAGCTGGAGATATAAGGTGCCATACATGGCCTGTGTACTGAGGGAACAATAAAAGGCTTTCTGAGGGCCTGTGTACTGAGGGAACCCAGGATGGTGGCCTGGGTTCATCTTCTTGAGAAAGGAGACCAGAAGTGGGGGTGGAGAGTGCAAGGATGGGCACCTTTCTAGCATGAGGTACTTCCATTTACTTGTGGCTCAAAAATAGTCACTGCAGCTAAAGGAGGAGAGAAGTGGGGAGTTGGGGCTTAATGGTTTGGGGGGGGGATACAGGAAACTGAATGTAGTAATTTGAGGAGCCTTTTAGCATGCTTCACCCTGAGAAAAATTTACCAAATTCTTAGGGCTTTAAGAAAAGATAGCATTAAGTTGTAAAATCACTGCATTTGCAATAAAATGGATGGACATAGAAGGTATTATACTAAGTGAAATAGTCAGACCAAGAAAGACTGGACAAACACAGTATGATTTCATGCATAGGTAGCACATAAAAAATAAATTAAAAAAAACAAAACAAAACAGACTCTTAGGTTTAAGAATCAAATAGTGGTCATGAAAAGGGAAGGGGAAAATGGGTTGGGTAAATGTGGTGGAAGGAGTCAACTGTAGGGTGATGGATGGAAACTAGACTTTTGCTTGTGAATAATGTAGTATATATAGGTGTTGATTCATAAGGTTATACACCTAAAACCTATATAATGTTAAAAGCCAATGCTACTTCAATAAAATGAAAGAAAAAAAGAAAAGCATGCAAGGCAAGGGTTTGTCCTGGTGGAGCTGGTGGAGACAGACTACCATGAGCATTTGGTGCCTCTAGGTGAGGAAGCTTCTGCAGACCAGAATAACCTCTCTTTATCCAGGATAACCTCTGGTCTCACCACCACACAGCTCTTCCAAGCTTTTTCTGGTCCCTGGGAAACTTCTTCACAACTTGGTGGTCACTGACCTGCTTATTCTTATCCAGTACACTCTCTATTTGAAAAGCAAATAATTTTAAGTCAATGGAAAGGATATTTTTTATGTGATGGGACTGCATCATAAGCCTACTTTCCATAAAGCAGTTTGAAGTCAGTGAAGAACAAAGGCAGTGGAAATTATCACAAATGTACAGTAGTACTAAAGCAAGGGCCATTTCACATAGCCTACCTGTCCCCAGGCCTAAGAAACTGACGTGGCTTTCCCAAATCCTGGAAGATTCCAATAGGTGCAGCAGTGGACTCCTGGGATCTTGACAGCAGAGGAAATCTAGTTAGAAATCCACATCTGCCCCAAAGGAGAATCTCCTAAAATAGCCATCTACCAGTTTGCACCGGGCAGGCAGTTTAGATCCCTGTCCTCCAGACTGGCTCCCTGGGACACGATTTGAAGATGTCTCCCAGATGGGTTCAGACGTTCTTGATGTCCAAAATCTGTAACACATGATACAGTCTAAACTTTCTGAATGATACCAACTTCTAAAAATCCCAATTCTTGGAATTTAACTTTTTTTTTTTAATTTTTTTAAAGATTTATTTATTTATTTAAGAACTGGGGTACAGGCCAGATGCGTGGGAGGATGAGAAGATTCACCAGAGACAGAGCAGGGAACAGAATAGGCAGACCGACGAAATACACTGCTGAGGGGAGCAGCAGGCAAGACAGGAGGGGTCTCCTTCACCATGTGGGATTCTCGCCGGCCGGCCTGGATCGAAACCGCATTGCAGAGGCTGCAGACAGCTTCACAGTATGACGCTCAACTGCCTGGGCCACCAGGGAGGCCCTTGGAATTTAACTTTGTACACCACAAATATTTTAAGATGACTATGATCTATGTGCAAATGAAAACTTGATCTTAAATAAGAATAATGACCATTAGATGTTTCAGAGGATGATCAGGTTAATCAGGGATTAGGAGGGACTGGTGAATATTGACATTGTAAACTGGAAATGTAATTAGAAGCAATGCCATAAACCAAATAAAGTGGAAGGGAAATATGAAAGTAAATATTCAGGTGATATTAGGGTTTGACTGTTTTCATGAAACCAGTATAGGCCAAAGCTCATAACTGACACCATCCAACTAGAATTCTATGTACTAGCAAAGTTGTACAGAAAACTCTGTTGGCCCTCTTTTTGTATAAGGCAGTGGAGAGAGTGCTGGTGGTCTGGAGAATGGGTGATAAATGGATTTTCCCTCTGTCCTTAACTAGCTGATAAAACCCGTCCCTACTTGTAGTCTCAGTGTCCATATCTGTCAAGTGGGCATGGTAATGTCTGGCCTCTCAAGGTCACTCTGTAAGTGAGATGTCACATCATGGCCAACCTTGTAGAAATCAGAGTTTATAATAATTTAATGCTGTCAAAATATTTTCAAATATTTTGGGCCATTTACTCCTCATAATAAGGCAGTGGTTAAGATTCTATCACGTTAGACACACTCTGTGTAACAAATACCTTCTAAAGCTCTCTTCACTATTACTAAGTCGAATTAATTGCCAATACAACTTCAACATTCATACAGTTTTTAAAAAGATGATTTTCTGCTTATAATAAAAGGAAAATTATTCCAAATTTTATCACATGGTGTTAAATACAAATCCAACTGAGTTAATTTTAAAGATCTAATTGGCTTTATTGAATGATTCATGAATCAGGCAGTAGCCCATCTAGCAAACAGAAGAGAGTTGCAAAGAGCAGTACAAAATGAAAGGTTTTTACGGGCAGAGGAGAAAGATAAGGGAAGGGAATTATTTTAGGCTTAGGTAACCTAGTCATGAGGAATGGAAAAAAGGTCTTGTGGCAGATTATCTCATCTTCCTTTGGGGAATGGAAAAAGTTACTTCATTTGTGCTGACCAGAACATTCCATATTGACCAACTAAGACTGCATCCCTGGGGGAAGTTGAAACCCAAGTTAGGCGAGGGATTAAGTCTTGGTGGGTTTAGTACAAGTGTCTCCATTGTGGTGTTGTCATTTTCTTTTATGGTCATTAAAAGGGTGTTCAGGAACTGAAACCATTTCTTATGAGGTCAATGTCATGATCTTTCCAGAATCTTCTAAAGCTTTTTTTTTTTTTCATTTAAAACAGCTAAAAGTAATGTTTAAGAATTTCCTAATGCCACCATTTTTCTCTCCTCAGAACATAGGCAAACATTGCTTTTTCATGTTGCCTCCTTAGCAAGCCCTGTCTTGCTGTATTGGTCAATTCTATTATGTAATAAGTAACTCCCAAAGCTCAGTGGCTTGTAAGCAGCATTTGTCATTCACTTGCATTACTGAAGGCTATGGGGTGGTGGCAGCTCTATCCAATATTGTGCTCAGCTACATACATTACTTCAGAGGCTGATCTACTCCATGTCCCCTTCTCCATCTGGGATCCAGGATACTGGATCTTAGATGTGCTGTTCCCACAGCAGAGGGAAAGAGCCAGGGAACCAATGAGAACCCACGATGCCAATCAAAGTTTCTGCTTGAATGATCTGCTCACATGGCCAAGGTCAGAGATGTGCAAACCTCTTCTATGGAAGTAACTCAGAGATAATGCGATTTACCATCACTGATCAGATCCATTACTGGCAGACTTGGGTTGGTACAGAGAAAAACTTGTGTGTCATCTTTCTAGAAACCAAGGATCACAGATTCAACCATTCATCAGGAGCAAAAGGAACAGTGGCAAAGCAGAGACCCTACATCAGACTTAACATGGCCCCATAAGTGGAGCAATGTTCACAAGAAAGTCCAAGACCTCGAACTTCTGAAGAAGTCAGAAAGTCAGATATTTATGTAAGACTGCCTATTTTTAAATTTTTTAACAACTATTTTTATTAAAAAAATAAATAACATTACTCTGCAAGTCAAACAAAAAAATATCCAAAATCCAAATTCAGGCATGAAAGTTTTCATCCTCATTTTCAGGGGAATTCAGGGGTGTGGCAAGTGGGGCAGGGGTATTGTCCCAGGAAGGAGGTGAACAGATTCTCCCTTATGTGATTCAATGACTCAGAGAGAATCAGTGCTCACTCAGCCAGAGTCACCCCGATTTGTTAATGGACTCAGGACACAGGGCACTGTCTCATTCGTGGCAGCAGATTTTCTTGTCCTGAGTTTGGCTCACCGAGCCACAGCATCTCCCAAGAGAAACCTTTCAGGCTGATTGACTTAAAAATT
The DNA here is from genome assembly GCF_964194135.1 of Talpa europaea. Taxonomy (NCBI): domain Eukaryota; kingdom Metazoa; phylum Chordata; class Mammalia; order Eulipotyphla; family Talpidae; genus Talpa; species Talpa europaea. The sequence continues at coordinate 50,299,648 of NC_140079.1, read as the reverse complement.
AGAGCTCAGATGGCCAAAGAAGGGGGGAATAATAGGGTGAGAGATTGCACTCATTTGCCTCTTTAAATTTTAATATGAAGTGCGATTTGTTAACCAGGGGAAGGTCCCGAGGTAGTGTGTGGCATCAATAATTCAGCAGAGGCTGTCAAGCTGCAAATAGCCCCACGGTGCCCAGCTGATGCTCCTCGTTGTGACTTTGCCTAATCTTTCAAGCTCTAAGAGAATAGAGCCCCTTTTCCATCTAGCCCATCAATCCTGTCTTACCTCAGCTCACAATTCCTGATGGAACTCTTTGAATTGGAGGTTTGGCCATGTAGGACCCAGAGGCTAAAATGCTCAGCTGAAGGCAATTTAAACAATAAAGTTCCCTGAGGGCAATGGTGGATACAAGAGCTCCCCCCTTGGATCTTTCCAATTCACACTACCTCTCAATCAGATGAGTTTAATGCCCGGGATTTTACAAACCCTTCCCCAGCACCCCTAAAATGAATGTTTCTTCCAATCCATTCACCCCCCTCCTACCCAGCTCTTTGACTGAAGTTTCTGACATCTTTGAGCTTCAATTTGCTCATCTTTAAAGATAAAAATACTGACCTCATTTCAGGATCAAATAAGCCAGCTCATGTAAACTTACTGTGAGTAATTTTACAACTTTCTGAATGGATTTTTGAGTGTCTCCTTCCTCACCCACCTGTTGTCTACACATTGACATTTAAGGCCAGATGTCACAAGGGTGAGGCTGGGAGTCCTTATGCCAAAGCTCCAATGACTCAGCTTCTGTTTTTAACCATGATGGATAGAAATAGACAGAATTAATGTCAGCCTAATGATACTGGGGGCTGTCTTGGACTTTGTGCTAGGAAACTGGGTGATAACAGGACACAGAGTATTAACAAACTCAGCCTTCTTGGAAGACCCACCAAAACATCAGCCCCAAAGGACAATTGGCAGCCCCACAGAGAGGTAGGGACCCTGGAGGGCCTCTGTGCTTTGTGGGACAGATTCTGTCACATTGAGGAAGCAGGAAAGGGAGCGAATGTTAACCCAGTGGGTTCTGCCTGATGGGCCACACTGGCTCAGGTGGGTTTCATAAAATATGAGCAACTGAGGCTATTAGCCAGCAGTACGTCTGAGGAATGCTGTTCAAAATTTTTTCCATTTCTGAGTGAAACAGAGGCTAAGACAATAACACTTTGATAAGGCAAGCTTTGTTCCTGGCAGAGGGCATGTCCTCTCTGCCATGTCACTTGCCTGGGAAGGGGAAACAGAAGCAGAGGAGGGGTGAAGGTGGAGCAGGCTGTCAAGTTGCGTCCCTGGAAACAAAGTAAAAATCATATTTAATTTATAGTTTCAATGATTTGTTCTACTATATTTCAATTCCCTTTGGCTAATTTAAGCTTGCAGTAAAACGAGAAGTGCCTCATAAGCTTGAGAATAAAAGGACGGATAATGATCTGAGAGTTTTCTTCCGCTCACACCTTCACTGGTCCCTGAGTCAAAGAAGCTGACCCTACAGTCCAGGATTTCCAGGTAACCCGGGGGTGAATGGTAGCCAATTCCAGGGCTGAGATTAGCAGTTAGAAATCTCAGGAGAGGGGCCTCCCTGGTGGTGCAGGCATTAAGTCTCAGCATTATGAAGCTATCTGCAGCCACTGCAGCAGGAGTTTGATCCCCACCAGGGTGCTGACCCACATGGCATAGCAGACCTCTCCCGCTGCTCCCCTCAGCAGTGTATTTTAGTAGATCTTCCTGTTCTATTCCCAACTCTGTCTCTAATGAATCCTCTCCCCTCCCCCACCTTTGGCCTACACCCCAACTCTTGTATGCAGAAATAAATAAATAAATAAAATAAATCTTAAAAAAAAATCTTAGCAGACAATGAGCCTTCTTGTTTCATTGGGAAGATAACGCAGGAGTAAGAGTCTGGTAGGAGGGCAGACAGGCTGATACAGTCATCATCATAAAGAAAATCAAATTAAGAAGGATAAAATAAGCATGGTCTGAACAAGGAATGATTTGTCCTTAATTATAGTGATTTCCACTTCCCCCTGGAAAGTCTTCTCTATTCAGAAATTTCTCTGCTGGCCCGTCATAGAGTCTACAATTCCTTTATTAGGTTGAGGTTTTTGGTTTACAGAGAATTTCATCTTGGAAAAACACTACCTATTGCTTTTGACACAAGTGTGATTGGTGGGAAAGGCAGACACAACCTCCTTTGTCTGGCCAGTGTGTCCATCTTGTCTGAACACAGTCTCCTTCCTAAGTTAGTACAATGGCTTCCTTTCTCACCAGCCTCTGTGCCTCTGTTGTGCCCCACCAGGCCCTTCTCCATGAATAGCAAAATAGTTTCTATTAAAAACTAGTCCACATCTCACTCCTCTGCATCAAACGTCAAAGGCTTTCCCCCATCCTCCAGAAAGTAGCTAAACTGAGTGACATGGCCTGCGGTAGCCCCTGCCCACCCTTCAGACTCACATGTGCCACCATCATCACCCTGTCCTATGAACTGTTCATGGTTCCTGGTCTTGTCCTCAAGCTGTCCACCAAGTGTGCCCCTCCTGCTCTCCTAGACAAGCTTGGACAATCCCTAGGAGACCTTGTGGTCTGGATATGGAGCTCATTCCCCAGATTCCGTGGTCCTCACACACCTCTCTCCCAGCCCTGGTCATTCTCCACTGTTACTGTTATGGCCATGTCACTGTCTAAATCTCCATTAAACTATGTATTTCTTAAATGTTTATTTATATTTTAAGATTTATTTATTTATGGATGCAGGAGCTGGGGTACAGGCCAGAGGTGAGGGGGGTGAGAGGATTCACCAGAGAGAGTGGGGAACAGAACAGGCAGACTGACTGAAATACACTGCTGAGGGGAGCAGCGGGCGAGTCAGGAGAGGCCTGTTGTGCCATGTGGATTGCTCCCTGGCCGGCTGGGGATCGAACTCATGCTGCAGACGCTGCAGACAGCTTCATAGGTTGCATCTTAACCCCTTGCGCCACCAGGGAGGCCCCAATGTTGTATTTATTTATGTCTCCCCAGCATCTAGGCCTGGCATGATGTGCCTCACAGAATATTTGAATGAATGAATCTATTACTTTGATAAGCAAACTGAGCTCTTCTTTACAGTAATAAAGATATGGGGATAACTAAGTGTCCATCAATAGATGGATGGATAAAGAAGTTGTGGTATGTATAGATATAGAAAATGGAATATATATATATGTATATATAATGGAATATTGTTCAAGCATCAAAAGTGAGCAAATCCTACTATTTGCAATAACATGAATGGATCTTGGAGGAATTGTTATGTTAACTAAAATCAGACAGAAAAAACCCCAGATATTCTATGATCTCACTTACATGTGCAAACTTAATTAAAAAAAAAAAAACTGATAGAGAGATTAGATTCATGGTACCAGCGAAAAAGGTGGGGTGGGGGTGGGGTTGGCCCAAAGCACAAACTTACAGTTATAAGATAAATAGGTATTAGGATGAAATGGACAAGGACTATAGTTAACAGTGCTGTACAACATATGAAAAAGTTTTTAAGAGAAAATTCTAAGAATTCTCATCACAAAGGAAAAATTTGTTCCATTTTTTCTTTTTATTGTATCTGAGATGAGGATGTTAACTAAAGTTATTGTAGTGATCATTTCACAATATATGTAAGTAAAAAATCATTATTCCTTGCATCTCAAATTTTTGCAGTGATAGCTGTCAATTATAGCTAAATGAAACTGGGGGAAATAGATAACAAAGATGTTTGTAACCAGAAACAAAATAAAGGAGGAAAGAAGAAAGAATGAAGGAAGGAAAGAAGCAAGGAAGGAGCTAATGTTCAAATGAATGTGAGCTTACTCCACATCACTGATGCTATTGACAGGCATCTGCACACTTTCCAGTTAAGATATTAATCTTATATTTCTCGAAAAGACACAAAACCCATAACCATTGAGAAAATATTCATCTATATGACAAAATATAGCATAATTGGACTTTATAAAGACATGATGGATTGGAAGATCATATATAATAGGCAAAGAATTAAGAGTCATCATATTTGTAAAGCACCTATAAATCAATGGAAAAGAATATGAAGCTAGTATAAAAATAGAGAATGGTAAATAGGAAAGTAAGAACTCAATAAGGTCCTCTATTTCAACAAAGCAATAATAATTTTTCATCCAATTAAATTACTAATTTAATAAGCTTCTATGATGCGTTTAGAAAATGGGCTTTCTTTTACATTTGTTATAGAATTGTAAATTAATGAGGGTTTGTAGTTTGGTTTGGTTTGGTTTGGTTTGGTTTGGTTTGGTTTGGTTTGGTTAAAGCCATTTTCATTATCCATCAAATTGTAACTATGTTTTCCCTAGGACTCAAGAGTTAGTTTTCCGTAGTTGCTTTTTCAAATACTACCAGTACAATGACTTAACACATAATTACTATTTTGTGATTATCTAGTTCTCCAGAATAACGAAATGGGCCTCATTGAGCTAAAATCAAGGCATTGTCAAGATTATATTCCTCCTTGGTATCTATCTCTAGGGGACGCTCTGTTTCCTTATCCTCTCCAGTTTCTAGAGAGTTCTCACATTCCTTGGCTCACGGACCTCCTCCTTCATCTCGAAAGTCTGTAACTTTGGGCACCATACTTCTCACACTGGTATCTCTCTGGTTCTGTTTTTTGATCTCTTCCAGCTGATTAGGAAATTCAATTTCATCTGCTTTAGGTAGTTTCCATCGTCACGCCAGCTAACATCTTCACAGGCCCCAGGGATTAGTACATGGACATTTGGAGGGAGGTTGTTTTATTCTACTTACCACTCCTAGAAATTCCTCTTCTAGGACTATATCCTATAGAATCACACACATATGTGCACAGGAATGTGCGCTCAAAGATTTTCCTTATACAGTAGTGTTTCTAAGAAAAAAGATAAGGGCCTCCCCTGGTGGCACAGCGGTTGAGCACTGGGTTGCGAGGCTGCCTGCAGCCTCTGCAGCGCCAGTTTGATCCCCGGCCACCGGCAAGGGTCCCACAAAAAAAAAAAAAAAAAAAAAAGAAAAAAGATAAAAACCAAAGCATTCAGTGGAATAATTTTTATTCTGGTCACATAATTCTGTGTAATAGTTAATTTCATGTGTGAATTTCACTTAACTGGGCCAGGAGGTACCCAGATTTGGTTGAATATGATTCTGGTTGTTTCATTGATGGTGTTTTAGCATGTGATTAACATTGAAATCAGGATAGATGAGTAAAGTGGGAGACCCTCACTAATGTCAGGCCAGAATAGAACAAAAACACTACATATGAAAAAGTTTTTAAGAGAAAATCCTAAGAATTCTCATCACAAAGGAAAAATTTGTGAATTCTTTTTGCCTGATGACCCTGTAACTTGCATAGTATATTTTTTCTTACCTCTAGACTCAAACTGAAATAACCCCACTTTTTGGGTGTGGAACCTATACATTCAATCTGTTACTAAACCATTGGTCCTCCTTTGTCTCCAGTTTACCAACCTTACCAACCTTCATAATCTCATAATCCAATTCCCTATAATACATCTTTCTTTCTATCATATACACATACACACACACACAAATATACATGTAAACATCCTATTGGTTATGCTTCTCAAGAATTCTGACTAACACATTCTATGAAAAAAAATATGCAGCCATAAGGAATTAGAAGGCAAACATTTATAGATAGATATAGAGGGATTTTCAAAGAATAGAGTAACATAAAGGGAAATGTTTATACAAAATTATATATAAAAATTGTTTTAATAGTTTGTATAAAAATGAAAGGTATATATTATAAATGTATCAATTATAAATATATCAATTATATATATATCAATGTACACATTATAAATATACTATATATTTATACATTATAAATATATCAATGTACACATCTCTATGTAACTGGATAGAAAAAGCACTGAAGGTCACATGTTGGACTCATAACCATGATTATCTCTGAGACTAGGGGTGGGATGGAGCCTGGCAGTGAAGGGTCTTGCCTGTGTACTCAATTGTTTGAATCTTTCCAGTGAGTAAGCACCTATGAATTATTTGTGTGAAATAAAAATAAAACCGAAGCAATCAAAACTCAAATCAAAAAGCCATTCAACTGTATCCAGGATAATATTTTCCAACTAACCAAATTCAAAAGAAGCTGACTTAAAAGTTTAATACCATGTTTGAATTTCTAAGGAGAAAGGTTTCTTTCTAGTGATTGGAATACCCATATGAACTATCAAGAGAATATTTTCCTAATTAAAAAAATATGTAAGAAATCAAATTAGGGAGCTGAAGGGATGTGTTAAGCATGAAATTAGAGCACAGAAAGTGAGATGTCCTTGAGGGATGTTTTATCTTAGCTGAGGTTTTAACTCCAATGAATTATCCAATTGACCCTAACACTTGGGCCTCTAGACACAACCTCTCTTTCTGATAATAGCTGTCTTTCTCTGCTCTGAAGAGGCACTTGAGAATTACCAGTGACTCTCACTTTCCCAATGTCATTCTGAGAATCTCCATTAGATCCACCTTTCTTTCCTGTTTGCATGAAGCCCTGCACCTCATCCACTCTTTCTGAACGGAGGCTACCAAGCCTTCTTCCATCTCTTCCAGTGCTTTCAGTTTCCACAGTGGATAGAAGGCCATTTACATTCCCCCAATAAACACAGAACAGTGTGGGTACCCTCAGAGGTGTTTCCTGCTGAACAACTGAAACTCTTCCTGGTTGGGTTTTTCCTTTGCCTTCCCAACCTTGTCCCTAGATCTAGGGTTTCAACTTATTTTGGGGTATTGAACTCTACTGACTATATTAAATTATCTTCCTTGTTTTGTGACCTTGGGTAATGTCATTACCCTTAGCCATGATTTTTTTTTTTTTATCTAAGATAAAGAAGATGGGCATAAAATAGGAAGAACACTCAACTCCTGCCAACTTCCAGGACCAATCAGAGGTTAAAATGAGCAAAGAGTCACTTAGATCCCTTGCCCAGTTCCATATGTGGTTGGGGAATACAAAAATAAATAAGATACCCCCACCTTTGTAGTATGCTCAGTTTTGCAGGAAGGACATTTTTGTGAACAATTACCATACAGATTGATGTTAACATAGGGTCTTATGTTACTCCCTGGAGAGGGTAGGCTTAAGAAAGATTTGGGGGAGACAGCTGTTGAGCAGCAACTTAAAGAAAGAATTAAAGTAGGAGGAAAAACTGAGAAAGGCATTCATGACCAAAGGAACAGCATGTGAAAAGGCATGGAAGCAGGGGGAAGACTGCAGAGTTTGATTGGTCTAGATGATGTAGATTTAAGATAGCCCTACGTTCTTTGACACTTCCCTCTCAAGATGTGGGGTTTATGTTTGAATCTGGGTGACAGCTTGACTAATAGAATGCAGCAGAGGTGACACTGTTGCCCCTCAAACTCAATAGGTACCAAAACCAATTTATTATTACCCTCCATTGCTCAGTGTTCAGGGCCTGGCCTTAACAGAACTCAATATTCAACTTCCTGTCTCTGGAACATCCTGGGAACTCAGCAATTATGCTGTAAGGAAGCCCAAGGAACCCCCATGAAAAGGTCCTAATGCACAGGAACTGAGGCACCCTGGTCAAAAGCCCTGGGTGAGCTCCCCACCAATAACAGCACCATTTTGCCACCCATGTGAGTGAGTCATCTTGGAAATGGATTCTCTGTCAAGATATCCCAGCTGATGTCACATGGAACAGAGATGAACCATCTCTGCAGAGCCCCATCCAAATTCCAAATTCATGAGCAAAATAAATGAATGTTGTTGTTTTAAATCACTAAGTTTTATGTCAATAATTAGCTGTAATACTTAACTGCAACATGAAAATAAAGTAGGGGAGAATCAAAGAAGACTTATAGATTCCAGTCTTAGGTAACATGATGGAAAGTGCTTATTCCAACATAACATTTAGAGGGAGAGTAGGTTTAGTTAGTGGAATGGAGGGAGGGGGTATTGGGGAGGTAATAATAAGTTGTGTTTGGTACCTTTTGATTTTGAGGGGCAATGGGCTGTTGGACTAGAGAGATGATGTAGCTGGACAGGCAGATGAATCTACAAGAGAGACAGAGAGTGATCTAGACTGGAGTTAAGATTTGCAAATGGTTATTGACAGGGCGAGAATGCTTGATAGTAGATATAAACACCTAAGGGGAATGTGGGTAGTGAGAAGAGGACTCAAGGGGAATGATCACAGTTAAAGCGTATGCAGGACAAAAGTCTATGAAAAACCTTCAAAGGCCTGGGAGCGGGGAAGTGGGACAGTAAGTTTTCTCTTTCTGCCCCTGGCAAGCAGCGCTTCTGATCACAAAGGAGAGTCTGCTTGGAAGAACCCAGGTTCGAGGATTGGCACTGAATGCAATTTGACATCAGGCAAACTCCATATTGGGCAAGTGTTGCCTCCCTGTGCCCTGCTTTATTGCTGGCCGGGCGGGGGGTTGGGGGGTGGTGGTGGTGGTGAGCAGCCCAGACAGAAACCAAGGGCCTTACAACCAGTAGCCAACCTCATGATGTTTTCCCCTCTCCTCTCTAGCTATTGCACGCTTCCCCTACACAGATGCCGGGCCCTCTCCCTGTCCTGGAGCCCCTGGAGATGGTCCTTGCTGTGCTTTTGGGAAAAGGACAAGAAACCAAAAGGGCACTGGTGTTCTGTCTCTGAGCTGGACATGAAAAGAGGCCTCTTTTCCATTTTGTGTGAAGCTTTTCTTCCCCAAGCTGCACACCTAAACAGATGGGGGAGCGATGGTTTATTGATGCACTGGAGCAGTAACTGTAGGAGAGAGTGGATGAATATTTCATGGGCACCAGTAGCAGTTAATAAATCATGAGCTGCTGCAGATGAGGGGGTCGGTCGCACATTCCAGCCAGGACAATGGTTGCTCAGTTCTAGCCAAGTGGAACCTTTTTTCTGGCATGTCCTATCTGTCCTGAGTGCTGTAGGGACATCTGCATGTCATTTCTGTGAGCCTTGCTTTCTCAGTATGGAGGAAGGCCAACAGTTCTATTTTTAGCTACAATCAACTAGATGTGGAATATAATGTGGGGAAATTCTGTGAAAATTAATCCAGGAGTCAGGAGATTTGTTTTCTAATATCAACTCTACTAATAGCTAGCTGTGTGGCATTGACAATGTACTTAACCTCTCTGAATAGTGGCTAAAATGAAGGGATGGGTGAATTGGTAGATCTGGTTTCCTGATAGTCCTAGGATTCTATTAAGAAATAGACTATTAAGTAATTGACTATTAAGTAATAGTCAATGACTGTCACTTAGTGACAGTGACCTGTTTCATAAATCATTATTGATAGAAGTTTCTCTGCTATGTGCTTGTTTGTGGGGAGCATTGACAGACCCCCTTCTCTGTCTAGACACAAGGATGCACTCAAGCTAACTTTTTAAAAAGAAAAAAAAAAGAAGAATATCAAGTCCTCCCTGATGGCACAAGGGTTAAAAACACAGTACTATCAAACTATCTGCAGCCACTGCGGCACAAGTTCAATCCCCGGCCAAGAAGCTAATCCATATGGTACGGCAGACCTCTCCTGTCTTGCCCGCTGCACCCCTCAGCAGTGCATTTTAGTCAGTCCACCTGTTCTGCTCCCCACTATGTCTGGTGAATCCTCTCACCTGCCGCACCTCTGGCCCATATTGTATGAATAAACAAATAAATCTTTATAAAAAAAGAAGAAAATAAAAAAATATAGACTTACTCAATGATTAGCCTTGGAAAGACAAATACAAAGTGTCATTTTGCCAGACTCAATATTTGAGGTCCGTTTATTTATCTAATTATAGTTTAAAACTTTGACTATATCCAAAAGGAATTTTGACTGATTACACCCATAATGAAAACAACAACAACTGGTTACATAAACAGAAGTTTCAGCATGGTTTAGAATGCCAATTTTAATAATAAAAATAATGCTACTGCTATTGAATGTTTGCTCTTTGCTAACCCGCATGTGGAATATTTTACAAGAATTTTTCTAGTTATTCTTCATTAGTCCCAAAATAATGGGTCACTGATAAGAAAATTGGAATTTCCTCGCACAACTTCACCTGATTTGTGAGTGGCTGAGATGAAACTAAAACCCTAGTCTGTCTTATTCAAATAAACTATTTTTGTGATAATAATTAGCAGCAAAAACTTAGATTCTATTTACTAGGAACTGGAAAATATTCTAAGGTGCTCACCCACCTGGATAAACTCCATCTTTCATTGTCTTTAGCTATTTTTCACCCCTTTAATTTTCCTGCTATAGTAGCAAAAACTTTAAGGTCTAACAATATCAAGATTTGACAATAGCAGTTCTAACGCACAAAAGTGAATGAATATATTTTACACCCTTTTAAACTGTAAATCATAGAAAAAAATGTAAATAACTTATCTATAGAAAAACAATTAATTGATTGTTGCCCTCTAGTGGAGGGCACATCTTGTTTCTAGTAAATTCAGTTGTAAGTCTTTATTTCCTATTTCTGTGTAGGTCTTAGAATTCTTTTTTTTTTTTAATTGCTGTTTTATTTATTTTTTATTTTTTTTAAATAATAAATTTTATTTTTATATTCCCCCATACAATTGCAAACGCCCCATTCTGACCCCAATCCTTCCCCTCCCGCCCCCCACCCCCCAAAAAAGTGTCTCTGGTTTATAGTTTTTTGTTGATTTTGATTTTCACTTTCTTATATTCATTTTCCTGGTCCCTTATTTAAGTTTTCTAGATTCCTGCTATGAGTGAGACCATCCGGTATTTTTCTTTTTCTTTTTGGTTTATTTTGCTGAGCATGATCCCTTCCAGCGCCATCCATGTTGCTGCAAATTGCATGTGTTTATCTTTTTTGAATGCTGAGTAATATTCCATGGTATATATGTACCACATCTTCTTGATCCAGTCATCTATTTTGGGGCATTTGGGCTGTTTCCAAAGCTTAGCTATTGTAAATAGTGCTGCTATAAACATAGGGGTGCAGGTGTTCTTTGGAATTGATGTTTCTGTGTCCTTTGGGTAAATACCTAGGAGTGGAATTGCTGGATCATATGGAAGCTCTATGTTTAGTAGGTCCAGAAATCTCCACACAGCTCTCCATAGTGGTTGGACCAGTTTGCACTCCCACCAACAGTGCAGAAGAGTTCCTTTTTCTCCACACCCTCGCCAACATTTGTTGTTGCTAGTTTTTTTAATATGTGCCATTCTCACTGGTGTGAGATGGTATCTCATGGTAGTTTTGATTTGCATTTCCCTGATTACAAGTGATGTTGAACATTTTTTCATATGTCTGTTGGCCATTTGCATTTCCTC